>NC_037670.1:3510861-3663608 GCF_003255815.1 Theropithecus gelada
TTTTTGAGATGGAGTCTCGCTCTGTCACCCAGGCTGGAGTGCAGTGGAGTGATCTCGGCTCACTGCAACCTCTGCCTCCCGGGTTCACGCCATTCTCCTTCCTCAGCCTCCCAAGTAGCTGGGACTACAGGCGACCACCACCTCTCCCGGCTAATTTTTTGCATTTTTAGTAGAGACGGGATTTCACAATATTAGCCAGGATGGTCTTGATCTCCTGACCTCATAATCCGCCTGCCTTGGCCTCCCAAAGAGCTGGGATCACAGGCGTGACCACCGTGCCTGGCCTGCATTTTTTTTTTTTTAATTAGCTGGATGCAGTGGCTCACACCTGAAATCCGAGCACTTTGAGAGGTAAAAGTAGGAAGATCTCTTGAGGCTAGGAGTTCAGGCCCAGCCTGGGCAATGCAGCAAGATTCCATCTCTACAAAAATATTTTGTAAAAAATTAGCCAGGCATGGTGATGTGTACCTGTAGTCTCAGTTACTCAGGAGGCTAAGGTGGGAGGATCATTTGAGCCCAGGAGTTTGAGGCTGCAGTGGGTCATGATTGCACCACTGCACTCCAGCCTGGGCAACAGAGCAAGACCCCATCTCATAAATAAATAGTTAAATAAATAACACTAAACCCTCAAAGCCAAATAAGCTCTCCCCTTGCGTCTCCATCACTCCCCTCTCCACCTCCAGTTCTGGAGAAATCAAGACACAAAGGAGGCCGTTCTGGGAAGTGCTATTAAGATGTATTTATTCCACAAGGTGGGAGATGGGGTGAGGAGATGGTCACCAATAAGATGTCACCAAATGAGACACTGTGAATCCCACACAGGGCAAGGGGGCAGCTACAGGGTTCAGCTCTGGGCAGGGCTTGTCCAGGGACAGAGTGGGGAACAGAGATGGGGACTGGGAGACGGGACAGCCTCCCATCGGGGGCACCCCACAGGGCAGGGCTGAGACACATCCTTCCGGCCAGTGACATGGGGCCAAACCCACACCCTTCTCATCCCTCATCCCCATCCAGGCGAGTAATGAAGCAGCAAGCCCAAGGCCACACAGCTAAGTCAGCATCGTCGCACGCTCTGGAACGCACAGCCAGACACACACACACACACACACACTGCCACACACAGCACACAGGCACACACACGCTCGTGCATGCACACGCGTTCATATATTAACTCTGATTTATATGTGCACCCTAACCAGAGGGCAATCGAAAAAAAATTAATACTCTTCAGAGAGGAAACGACTGCCTTCTGCTCTGCCAGCCAGCAGAGCGTGGGGTGAAATGAGGTGAGCCAAAAGCATCTTCGAGGGTCCTGGCAGCCTTTGCTTCAGCCCTTAGGTTCTGGATGGAGGAGCGGTGCTGCTCCCCGGTGGCAGCCTCCGGGATCAGGGCTCCCTGGTCCTCGACCCAGCTCCATCCTGTGGGGCCCTCGCAGCTGAGACCCTGCTGCAGGCTTAGCCTATTTCTGTCTCTGGCTTCCTCTAGACACGGGCAGGAGAGCTGGCCCAAGCACAATGATAAGAGCCTAGTGCCCAGGTGATTAGGAGAGAAAGCATCAGCTCCATCCAGGTCATCTCGGGAGGGGCCAAAAAAGTCCAGAGCTGCAGTACCCAAAGCCACCATGGTGGGAAGGGTTAGGGGCCGCGGCTGCCTTGGGGCATGAACAGACAGGTGTCATGTGGGCAGAAGTAACTCGAAGGAAACAGTGTCCGGTCCTTGCTGCCTCCTTTTAGGGCGGGGAGCTAGGGCATGGCTGAAGCCCCCGCTGCCTCCCGCTGTGTTGATGGCTGGAGTTCTGCTGCTGCAAGAGATGAGACACAGGAGGGGACCCTGCCAGTCCCAGATCCTGATTCTGGGATGGGAGATGTGGAGGAGAACTGGACAGTCTTGCTCCTCAGTACCAGGTTCACATCAGAGGCTGTGGAAGACAGCTCTCGGTTTCCCAGAGAAGGGGTTGGGGGGCTTTTCCAGGGTGCAGGAAACTTGTGGGCAGCTGAATGCCTGAGGGGGGACAGAGTCTCCATCCGGGGTCCTTGTGCTGCCCTGGAGAAGCCCTGGGGGGCCCGTCGAGTACTTGCCAGCCCCTTGCTGTCTCTCCACCAGGGCGGCTGGTCCAGAGGTCGGAGGGAGCAGCCATGTCCTGGGGGCCAGGCTCCAGTGCCCCAGCTCCCTCCCTCTACTTGATAGAGTTCTTAATGGTCCACCTCTGACCTGTGCAGCTGCGGAGGATGAGGTCGATGCCAGCCAGGCCCCGGTTCTCCACCTCCAGGCAGCGTCCCGTGCCCTTGTTCATGATGGCTCCGTTCTGGGAGGGGGCAAAATCGAGAAGACAAGATAAGAGAGACAGGAGAGAGAGAGGGAGAGAGACAGCGAGAGATACAGAGAGAGGAGAAAGAGAGACAGGAGAGAGAAAATGACAAAGAGACAAAAAGAGAGAAGAGAAAGAGAGACAGAGAAAGAGGTAAAGGGAAGACAGAGAGAAAGAGGACAGAGAAAAAGAGGCAAGAGAGAGAGGAGAAGGAGAGAAGATAGAGACAGAAGAGAAAGAGACAAGAGAGCGAAAGAGACAAAGAGACAAAGAGAAGACAAAGAAAGGGAGGAGGGGTAGAAAAAGAGGGAAGAGAGAGGAGAAGACAGAGAGAGAAAAGAGAAAGATAAAGGAGAGAGAGAGAGAGAGAGAGAAAGAAAATAGAGGAGAGGAGATGGAAAGAGAGAACATAGGAGATAGAGAAGAGAGGAGAGATGAGAGAGAGAGAGAGGGAGAGGAAGAGAGGGAGAGAGAGAGAGTAACAGAAGGAGAGAGAGAGAGAGGCTTAACCATCATGGCACCTGGCACATACCTTCTTGCAGAGAATCAATTCCACCAAAATTCTTTGCATGGGGCTGGGGCAGGGAAGCATGAGGACCTCCTCTGGGGACTCTGAAGTCAGAACCTAAATAAGCTTCACCCGGTTTGAGTATCTGAATCCGGCGAGGAGCACTGGTGAGGGATGGGGTCAGGATGGGAAGTTTCCTGGGATATTCTTGGTCTGATGGTCTCAACCCCACTGGCTGTGGGTACTTAGTGGATTTCAAGGAGGTCCCCCCTCACTCCTCTCTTAGGATTGATCAGAGCTCAACCAGCCTAGCACTGATGTAGGAATCAGAAATGCTACTCCATGCAGAAACTCCACAGCTGCGCCCAGGAAGTGCTTGGGGTCCACTAGCCCAGCCCGGGGCAGGGAGACCTGGGTTCGGGGTTGCTCTTTGCTGGGGACCCCTGGGGAAGCTGGATTCCCCTCTGTGGTCTGCAGCCTCTGACTGCTGGCCCTGTCTGTACAGCACTCACCTGGATGAAGTTCCAGCGCTTGTACAGGCTGCTCTTGACCTTGTCGCAGTCCAGGAGCTGGGGCAGCCGACTCTTAGAGTTATCTACCAGGCAGCGGGTGTCAGGGAGGAGTGTGGTGGTCCCCAGGGCGCCCAAGTGCAGAAAGCCTTCCTTGGTGTAGCGGGCAAGCTGTCGAGAGACCAGAGCAGCAGGCCAATGGGAGTGAGAGGCAGGAGTGAGACCACGGGAGGAAGCGGGGCTCAGGTCTGCCGGCGTCACCCCTACTGTCTGTCAATACTGCAGTCCTGCCCACCATCCCAGCCTGTCACTCACGCCGTATGCTCAACTCACAGGAGAGCCCTATTCCAGAAAGCCTCCCGGGCTTCCTAAGCCTGGATACAGAGTCCCCAGGGCAACTCTCTGATCTTTTTTTCTTTTTTCTTTTTTTTTTGAGATGGAGTCTCACTCTGTCGCCCAGGCTGGAGTGCAGTGGCGCGATCTCAGCTCACTGCCACCTCTGCTTCCCGAGTTCAAGCGATTCTCCTGCCTCACCCTCCTGAGTACGTGGGATTACAGGCACGCACCACCACGCTCGGCTAATTTTTGCATTTTTAGTAGAGACGGGATTTCACCATGTTGGTCAGGCTGGTCTCGAACTCCTGACCTCATGATCTGCCCGCCTTGGCCTCTCAAAGTGCGGAGATGACAGGCGTGAGCCACTGCACCTGGCCCTGATCTTTTTTCTAAGCATATCCTCAGGCAGTGTTTTAGGACCTAGTCTTCTATTCAGCAACGTCGGGGAGAAGGAATAGATGAAGAAGCTGGATGTCTAATCTCTAAATGGCTCTACTTTCAGCTGGCTGGGCCACCTTGAACAAGTCACTTAACCTCTCTGAGTCTCCATTTCCTCCTCACTTATCAAGAGGGATTGACTAAATCTGGTGCAAAAGGCTCAAAGAAGCCATTCACTGAAGAAGAAAGAGACATTAAACAGTACTCAATCTCATAGGTACGAAAAGAAACAAAAATCTAAAATAATGAAATACCACATTTTACGAAAGAGAGTAGGCCAGGCTCAGTGGCTCACGCCTGTGATCCCAGCACTTTGGGAGGCTGAGGTAGGCGGATCACTTGAATCCAGGAGTTCGAGAGCAGCCTGGCCAACATGGCCAAACTCCGTCTCTTCTAAAACTACAAAAATCAGCCGGGTGTGGTGGCGCATAACTATAATCCAAGCTATTCAGGAGCCTGAGGCAGGAGAATTGCTTGAACCTGGGGGTGCGGAGGCTACAGTGAGCCGAGATTGTGCCACTGCACTCCAGCCTGGGCAACAGAGTGAGGCTCTGTCTCAAAAAAAACAAAAAACAAAAAACAAAAAACAAAAAACACAAACAAAAACCAAACAAAAACAAAACCAAAAACAAAAAACTCCCAAAAAACTGACACTAAAATCAGAGATTATTCACATTTTGGTGACTTAAGTCTAAGATGGACCCTCCCGCTATTGGGCTGGAGGGAGGGTAGATTACTACAACCTTTCAAAAAGGAGATTTCTAAATATATGCTTTGTGCTTTTAAAATGTTCATGGCCTTTGATTCAATTAATCCACTTTTACGCACAAAGGACAAGACACTTCTCGTAAGAAGACATACAAGTAGCCAGAACACATGTGAAAAAATGCTCATCATCACTAATCATCAGAGACATGCAAATCAAAACCACAATGAGATACCATCTCACACCAGCAAGAATGGCTACTATTGAAAAGCCAAAAAATAACAGATGTTGGTGAGGCTGCAGAGAAGAAGGAATGCTTATACACTGTTGGCGGGAATGTAGATTAGTTCATCCACTGTGGAAAGAAGTTTGGAGACTTATCAAAGAACTAAAAGTATAACTACTGTTTGGCCTGCAATCCTATTACTGGGTATCGACCCAAAGGAAAAGACATCATTCTACCAAAAAGACACATGCACTTACGTGTTCATTGCAGCACTATTCACAATAGCAAAGATATGCAGTCAACCTACGTGCCCATAAATGGTGAATTGGATGAAGAAAATGTGGTACCTATACACCATGGAATACGGTACAGCCATGAACAAGAACAGCATCATGTCTTTTGTAGCAACATGGATGCAGCTGGAGGCCATTATCCTAAGAGAATTAATGCAGAATCAGAAAACCAAATACTGTATGTTCTCGCTTGTGAGTGGGAGTTAAACATTGGGTATTCATGGACATGAAGATGGAAATTACAGACACTGGGAATGCCAAAAGGAGGGAGGGAGAAAGGAAGGCAAGATTTGAAAAACTATCTATTGGGTATTAGGCTCATTACCTGGGTGACAATTTCAAGCATACCCCAAACCTCAGCATCCTGCAATATACCCTTGTTAAAAACCTGTGTATGTACCCCCTGAATCAAATAAAAATATAAATGAAAAAGAATCAATTTTTAGAACTCCATGATATTGTTTGGCTGTGTCCCCACCCAAATCTCATCTTGAATTGTAGCTCCCATAATCCTCACGTGTTGTGGGAGGGACCTGGTGGGAGGTAATTGAATCATGAAGCCAGGTTTTTCCTATGTTGTTCTTGTGATAATGAATAAGTCTCATGAGGTCTGATAGTTTTATAAAGGACAGTTCCTCTGCACACGCTCTCTTGCCTGCCACCATACAAGGCATGCTTTTGCTCCTCCCTCACCTTCCGACATGATTATGAGGCCTCCTCAGCTATGTAAAACTGTGAGTCCATTAAACCTCTTTTTCTTTATAAATTACCCAGTCTTGGGT
This sequence comes from Theropithecus gelada, assembly GCF_003255815.1. Classification (NCBI taxonomy): domain Eukaryota; kingdom Metazoa; phylum Chordata; class Mammalia; order Primates; family Cercopithecidae; genus Theropithecus; species Theropithecus gelada. The sequence continues at coordinate 3,516,968 of NC_037670.1, forward strand.
ATGTCTTTATTAACAGCATGAGACTGGACTAATACACTCTAGCAGGAGGAAATAATCAGAATTGCAAACAAAAATTCATGGGTAGGGTATTTATTGCAACAGAATTTATAATAAAGAGCAGAACAAAAATATCATAAGTGGGCAACAAAATCCTAGTGCTTGCTTTATGCTCTATGTACAACAACAAAGGCTGGATGATTATGGTAGGTTGCAAAACTGACCACATCATCCACTATTCCTTCTATACACCCATGGCAAGATGGCTTTGAAGCAATTTCCATAAAGAAGTGGAATCTATTTCACCATCTCTTGAATACTGGTTGGTCCTGTGACTTGCTTTGGCCAATGGAATGGAGCAGAAGTGAGGCTGTGCCTGTTCCTAGACTAGACTTTTAGCCTTGTATGCATCCTTTCAGTCTCTTGCAACAGTAAGCCCAGGCTGGCCTGTTTGAGGATGACAGTCATGTGGCCCAATCAATTGCCAGTTAGCCACCAGTTAACCAAATGGATGAGGCCAACCTGGATGAGGCAGCCCTCAGCCAACCTGCCACTTGCTGATAGGAGATGCAGGAATGAATCCAGTTAGATCAGCCAAGCCTGGTCCAGATCATAGAATCATCCAGCTGACCTGTAGACTCGTGAGCAATAAAAAAATGCATATTGTTTTAAGCCACTAAGTTGTGGGGTAGTTGTTATGCAGCAATTCCTAACTGATTCCAATGCCAATTCCAACACCAGAAGGTGTTGCCTGGCAACCATTCCCACAACAGAACCCATAGTAGGCTATCAGCCTTGCCTCAGCTGCCTTCAGTGTCCTGGGGAAGGAAAATTATATTGTTTAAGAATCATATTCTAAAATTTAAAAAAATGCATTCACCCATCTTTCACACTCCTGAGAGGGAGGGGCTGTGCCTAATTAATTTCCTTTCTTACTAGCAGCAAATCACAAACCAAGTGCTCAAAATGTGTTTGGGGTTGAGCACGTAAATGCGGTGAATGGCAACATTTAAAAACGCAGCCACATCTACACAGCTGTTGCCTAATAAATTAAAAAAAAACACTCTGCATCATTTCTAACCATTGTAAAGAGAATAAATAATGCAATTTTCACAACAACTCTGCAAGATATGTTTTATTATTATTTACATTTTATAGATGAGGAAACTGAGGCATGAAGACATCTGGTCCGCTGACTGGGTGCTGGCCGCTTTCTTTTGGTCACCAAATGATTGGCTGCCATGGCCCAGCAGCTGAGCAGCAGAGGAGCCCCCTCCCAGATTGCTGGGGGAACCCCACCTCCTCCAGAGAGCCTGAGCATATTCTGCCCAGGAATGAAATAAGTAGCTCTGCTCAGGGACAGGAGTGGCTCTTTTCTGGCAGAAAAGATTGTCTGCATGGGGTTCTCATTTCTTGGTGAAAGCTACTCAGAAGCTCTTGGCTCTGATCCCAAAAGGAGGGCCTGGCTGCTCTCCTTGAACAAGGGACAGGGAGTTTATTAAGTGCCCTTGAGAGAGATGCGGTTAACGTGTGCTTTAAACCCCAATTAGTTCCAAATCAAAGTAATTGTTGGAGGCAAAATGGTAAGAAAATCAGCAGCCCTCCCTCCCCCTGCCTAAACAATGTCTCCCTGAATATATTTAAATTCTCCAAATGCAAAGTGATGAATGACAGCAAGCTGCCTTTATGTTCAGGGAAAAGATATACACAGCTGCTTATTGAAATTATGAATCAATCTATTATCCAGCAGGCAGATGAGCAGCACTAAGAACATTAATTAACTGAGCATATCTGTGACCCAGATGTTTAAAGAGGGAAGCTAAATGCCACTGGGAGTTAGAGGTTCTCCTTTCTGAGGTCTGTTAGGGAATGAAACAATCAGACCTAGAATACTAGGACCTGCAGAGGCCACATGGCAGTCCTAAGCCATGCAGGCATGCAGGGTAGGCTGGGGCAGGCGAGGAGGGCCCTGGATGGGATTTCCTTTCTCGGGGAAGGTATTTATCACACTGAAATTACTAGGTCATGTGCATAGGTTCTGCTGGTCTGGCCAAGGGACCAATACTTGCCTCCTTTTCTGAGAAAGTTAGAAGCCAGTACTGTGGTCTGAAGGATGATGGGGCTAAAGTTAGGCAAACAGATCTCACATCCACTTTTCTACCATGAGGCAGGCGGGTAGTGAACCCTTGGATCTGCTGTCAACCAAATGTCCCAAGTTTGCCCCAGTCCTGAACCAGGAGCTTCTGTGATGTTGTCTACCTACCACGACTCCTCATCCCTCATGCTGTCTCCTTGAGGATCTCTTCTTCCTGTCCTCTGCACATTCAACAGGTTTTCCTGCCCCTAAGTCTTTGTCTAGGTGTGTTTCTCTGCCTGGAGATGCTACTGATTGGCCTTCCTCTAGAATGTTCTGGCTTCAACTTTCCTAGGCTTCAGTGTGATTCTCTCTTACACACAGTGTCTTCCAGCCCCTAGACCTCTCCTTTCAGGTCTTTGGAGCAACTGGATGTCTGTGCTGCTCTCATGTGTCTCTTCAAGGTGTGGTCTCCTCATCTTGACCATTTTATTTATTCATTTTCAAGCTGATGGACATTTGGGTTGTTTCCACTTTTTGGCTATTATGAATAATGCTGCTGTGGATATTCATGTACAATTTTCATACGAACATATGTTTTCAATTCTCTGAGGTATACACCTAAGAGTAGAATTACTCATCCTTGGGCCATATGGTAACTCTATGTTTAACTTTCTAAGGAACTGCCAAACTGTTTTCCAAAGCAGCTGCACCATTTTACACTCCCACCAGCAATGAACCGGGGTTTCAATTTCTCCACATCCTGGCCAGCTCATGTTATTGTCTGCTTTTTTTGATTCTAGCTATCCTAGTGAGTGTGAAGTGGCCACTGTGGTTTCGATTTGCATTTCTCTAATGACTAAAGATGTTGAGCATCTTTTCATTTGCTTATTGACCATTTTATGTTTTCTTTGAAAAAAAGTCTATTCAAATCTTTTGACCATTAAAAAAAGGTCATTATTTTTGGGTTATAAGAGTTCTTTACATATTCTGGATACTAAGACATTTTTCTGACATATGATTTATAAATATTTTCTCCCATTCTGTGGGTTGTTTTTCACATGCTTGATAATGTCCTTTGAAGCATAAAAGTTTTTATTTTTGGTAAAATACAAAGTAGCTATTTTTTCTTTGGTTATTTGTGTTTCTGAAGTCATATCTAAGAAACCATTGCAAAATCCAAGGCCATGAAGATTTACCTCTATGTTTTATATGAATGTTATAGTTTCATCTTATATTTAGGTCGTTGGTGCCCTTTGAATTTTTTTCTATATATTATAAGGTAGGGGTCCAAAATCACTCTTTTTCATGTGGATATCTGTGTCCCAGCACCATTGCTGAAAAGACTATTCTTTCCCTATTGAATTGTCTTGTCACTCTTGTCAAAAATCAATGGACTATAAATGTGAGGGTTTGTTTCTAGACTCTAAATGTGATTCCTTTGATCTCCATGTCTATCTTTGTGCCATACTATACTGCTTTGATTATTATAGCTTTGTAGTAAGTCTTAGAACTGGGAAGTGTGAGTCTTGCAACTTTGTTCTTTTTCAATACTGTTCTGGCTATTTTGTGTCCCTTGAATTCCATATGTATTTTAGGATTAGCTTTTCCATTTCTGAAAAAAAAAAAAAAAAAAAAAAAAGGCAGTTGGCATTTTGCTAGGGATTGCATTGAATCTTTAGATCAATTTAGGAAGAACTGCCATCTTAACACTCTTAAGTCCTCTAATCCATGAACAAAGGATATCTTTTTTAGTTAGATCTTTAATTTATTTCAATAATGTTTTGTCATTTCAGTGTACCTGTCTTGCATTTTTTTGGCTAAATTTATTCCTAAGCATTTAATCCTTTTTGATGCTATTGTAAATGGTTTTGTTCTCTTAATTCCCTTCTCAGAATGTTCGTTGCCAGTGTAAGCAGTGTGTTTAATACACCTCTGTGATCACACCAGTCACCCAGGTACCTCATGGTCACTCTGAAAAGCAGGTTTTACAAGTCTCCTCGGTCTTTGCTTTCACAGGGCCAGGGACAGGTGCCAGCTGACTACACCCACTGGAGACCTGTGTTCCAACTGTGCCTGGGCCCTTCTTCATTTTTTCATTCGCCTCATGTGACTCTCTGTCAGCCAACACCCCTCCCATCCCTGCTAGAGTCTGGATTTTAAAAAATGTGTCCTTCCTCCTCAATCTCCTATCCTGGTGTCCTGGGCCCTCACTGCCTTCAGAGAATATTACTTCCCATTTTGTTGAAAAGTTGTCTCCCTTACTTCTCAAAAACCTGTCTTCCTTCACTCACATTTCCTTCGGTCTCTGACCCTCTCCCCACTCTGTAGGTACCCTAAGCCATTACTCGCTCCTTTCTTTCATTTCTTCAATCAAGCTACAAATATAACCAGATCTTTATGTCTCTAGCCACAGCTCTATTTATCTCTTAATTTGAATTTCCTCTCTCTCATACCTTTCATGCCTTGCAACCTAACTTCTGCCATTGTTACTTTATTGAAATTGCCCTTTTAAAGGTCATCAGGTGATATGCTTTGAATGTTTGTCCCCACCAAATATCAGGTTGAAATGTGATTGCCGGTGTTGGAGACGGCGTCTGATGGGAGGTAACTGTATCATGGGGCCATATCCTTTATGAATGGTTTTAAGCACCACGCCCTTGGTGATAAGTGAGTTCTTGCTTAGTTAGTTAATGCAAGATCTGGTTGTTTAGAAGTCTGGGACCTTCTCACCTCACTCTCTTGTTCCCACTCTTGCCAAGTGATGTGCCTGCTTCTGCTTCACCTTCCACCATGGGCAAAAGCTCCCTGAGGCCTCACCGAAGCTGAGCACATGTCATACAGCCATAAGCCAATTAAACTTCTTTTCTTTATAAATTACCCAGTCTCAGGTATTTCTTTAAAACAAGGCAAGAACAGCCTGATAAAGCAGGATCTATAATATAAACTTCAATTGCTTTTTCTTCAGTTGCACCCAGGCTCTGTGCTGAGTGCAGTTGATGTAACTTCTCCTATATGTAGTCACTTTCTTGGAGATTTTTCCCATCCTCAGAGCTTTCAATAGCATCTACATGCTAATTTGGCTGTTTGAAACTTCTGTTTCCAAACCAAAAATTTCCCTCAATTCCAACTTTGTATATCCAGCTCCCTACTTGACACACCACTTGGATGTGTAATAAGCATTTTAAATTTAGATGACCCAACTGAACTTATCCTCTTGTGTAACCTCCATCACCCATACACTCATCCAGCATCGGTTCCTTCTTGGTAATAACTCCATCCTTACAGTTGCTTAGGCCAAACACCTTACTTACCCCTTTCTCTGATCCACCACATTCAATCCATTAGCAAATCATATCCAGATTTCACCTCCCTGTTCTAAGCCACCTTCCTTTCTTGATAAGGTTAGGGCAATGGCCTTCTGACTCGTTCCCCAGTTCCCCCTCCTTGCCTCCCTCAGTTTTCTTATCAACACACCATCCAGAGTGACTGCTTTTAAAATACTATATTATTTTAAATCATGTTACTTTAAATTGGAGTCAGGGCGTGCCATCTCTCTGCTGAAAATCTTCTGGAGGCTTCCAATCTCACCCAAAATAAAAGATGGGTCTTGCAATCCAAAAATAGCTTTCTGAGCTTCCAGAACTTCCGGCCAAATGTCATACTTTTTGCTGAGACTTTTCCTTGATCCTCTTATTTAATACAGCCACATGGGCCTCCCTGCTGATCTGTGAACCATCCATGCCTGCTCCTGCTCAGAGCCTTTGCACTGGCTGTTCCTTCTCTCTTGAATACTCTTCCTTTAGATATCTTTCTCTTCTTATATTTTTAAAAATTTTAGATTCAGTGGGTACATGTACATATTTGTTACATGGATATATTGTATAATGCTGAGGTTTGGGCTTCTACTGAACCCATCACCCGAATAGTAAACATAGTGCCCAGTAGGCACTTTTCAACCCTTACCCTCCTCCCTCTCTCTCTACTCTGGTAGTCCACACTGTCTATTGTTTCCATTTTTATGTCCAATGTTTAGCTCCCACTTATAAGTGAGAACATGTGGTATTAGGTTTTCTGTTCCTTTGTTAATTCACTTAGGATAATGGCCTCCAGCTACATCTATGTTTTTGCAAAGGATACGATTTCGTTCCTTTTTATGGTTGCATAGTGTTCCATGACATATATATATATATATGTATGTGTGTATATATGTGTGTATATATGTGTGCATATAAGTATATATATATTTGCTTTATCCCATCCACTCTTTATGGGTACTTAGGTTAATTCCATGACTTTGTTTTTGTGGATAGTGCTGTGATGAACATACAAGTGCAGGCATATTTTTGATGCCTTTTCGTTTGGGTAGATACCCAGGAGTGCCTCCTCCAGATGTTTGAATGGCTCACACTCTCACCTCTTTCAAGTTTCTGCCTAAATGTCATATTCTTTTTTTTTTTCTTTTTTTCTTTTTTGAGATGGAGTCTCACTCTGTCGTCCAGGCTGGAGTGCAATGGCGCGATCTTGGCTCACTGCAACCTCCACCTCCCAGGTTCAAGTGATTCTCCTGCCTCAGCCTCCAGAGTAGCCGGGATTACAGGCACCCGCCACCATGCCCAGCTAATTTTTGTATTTTTAGTAGAGACAGGGTTTCACCAGGTTGGCCAGGCTAGTCTCGAACTTCTGACCCCAGGTGATCTGCCTGCCTCAGCCTCCCAAAGTGCTGGGATTACAGGCGTGAGCCACCGCGCCTGGCCAAATGTCATATTCTTGCTGAGACTTTCCCTTGATCTTATTTAAAATTTCACATGCACCACTTACTCCCTATCTTTCTCCTTGCTTTACTTCTCTGTAAACACCTATTATCTTCTATCAAACCATCTATTTTCCCTACTTACCCAGTTTGTTGTTTGGCTCCCTTGGCTAGAATGAGTGGCATGAAGGCAGGGGTGTGTTTGCTTAGCTTTTTTGTTCACCGCTCTATCTCTAGCTCTTAGAAGAATGCCTGGCATATAATAGGTGCTTGATAAACATTTGTGACATCATGAATGAATGACACAGTGCTTGCTTTCGAGGTGTTCACAGCTTACTCACTGGAGCCAGGCAAGTAAAAAGGCAATGATAGCAATGATAACAAAATGTGGAATCTTGCTAGGAAATACACGAAGTGTGTTCATAAAGGCAGAATAGGATGGGGCCCTATCCAAAAGAGGAAGGTCAAAGAAGGATTCCCAGAGGAGAAGTCAAGCCCTGATGGAGTCAGCCAACTAGGCAAGTAAGAGAAAAATAGATCAGACCAGGAAGAGGGAGCAGCTGTTTAAAGGCCTGGAGACCAGAGGAAATGTGGTGTTTTGGAGAATCCAAGCATAGCTTTCACCATGATGGAGTACAGAGGTCGGGGAGCTGGGTCTAGTGCAGGTGAGACTCCATTAGATGGAGTCCACCAAGCTCAGGAATCGAGGCTTTCTCATTAAGAGCCATCTGAATTTTAGGCTGACCACACTGTCTGTTGAGTGGAGAATGAACTGCAATGAGGATGGCAGTAGAGGGGTGGATGAAGGTCTGAACTCAAGTGTGACAGTGAAGGTTAGAAGAAGACAGATTTGAGAATGCATACAAGTTAAATTAAGTAGTTAAGAAGTTAAGAATGATTCTTTTTTTTTTTTTTCTTTTTTGAGAAGGGGTCTCACTATGTCGTCCAGGCTGTAGTGCAGTGGTGTGATCTCTGCTCACTGCAACCTCTGACACCTGGGCTCAAGCGATTCTTGTGCCTTAGCCTCCTGAGTAGCTAGGACTACAGGTGTGCACCACCGCGCCCGGCTAATATATTTTTTGTATTTTTAGTAGAGATGGACTTTCACTATGCTGGCCAGGCTGGTCTTGAACTCCGTCTCAAGTGATCTGCCCGCCTTGGCCTCCCAAACTGCTGGGATTACAGGTGTGAGCCACTGTGCCTGGCCAAGAATTATTCTATCTTACTGGAAAACAGAATCTTTTATCATCATACACTGACACACTTCACTTTATTATTTTTTTTTCTGAGACAGGGGTCTCACTCTGTCACTCAGGCTGCAGTGCAGTAAAATGATCATAGTTCATTGCAGCCTCCAACTCCTGGGCACACGTGATCCTCCTGCCTCAGCCTCCCAAGTAGCTGGGACTACAGGTGCATGCTACAACACCTGGTTATTTAAAAAAAAAAAAAAAATCATAGACACAGGGTCTCACTATTTTCCCCAGGCTGGCCTCAAACTCCTAGGCTCAAATGATTCTCCCATTTCAGCCTCCCAAAGTGTTAGGATTACAGGCATGACCCACCGTGTTCAGGCTGCATTCATCTTTAATAACGCATTTTGTTTTATAGGCTAGTTTGTTTGATACTAATGAAGTTACCCCAGCTTTCTGCCCTTTAGAATTTGCCTGACATAACCCTTTCCATCTTTTTAATTCAACACTTCATTCTCCTGAGGGTTTTTTTTTTTTTTTTTTGAGATGGAGTCTCGCTCTGTCACCCAGGCTGGAGTGCAGTGGCTCGCTGCAACCTCTGCCTATTGCGCTGCGCTGCAAGCTCGCTGCAATCTCAGCTCGCTGCAACCTCTGCCTCCCAGGTTCAAGCGATTCTCCTGCCTCAGCCTCCGGAGCAACTGGGACTGCAGGCGCGCCACCACGCCCGGCTAATTTTTGTACTTTTAGTAGAGACAGGGTTTCACTATGTTGGCCAGAATGGTCTTGATCTCTTGACCTTGTGATCCACCCGCCTTGGCATCCCGAGGTGCTGGTATTACAGGTATGAGCCACTGAGCATGGCCTTTTTTTTTTTGAGATGGAGTCTTGCTCTGTCACCTAGGCTGCAGTGCAGTGGCATGATCTTGGCTCACTACAACCTCCACCTCCCTGGTTCAACCAATTCTCCTGCCTCAGCCTCCTGAGTAGCTGGGATTATAGGTGCATGCTGCCACACCCAGCTAATTTTTTGTATTTTAATAGAGACCAGGTTTCACCGTGTTGCCCAGGCTGATCTTGAACTCATGAGGTCTGGCAATCTGCCCCCCTCGGCCTCCCAAAGTGTTGGGATTACAGGCGTGAGCCACTGTGCCCGGGCTCTCCTGAGGTTTTTATGTGTCCCTTGAAAATGGAATACAGCTAGAGTTTTCAAAATTGAAGGTGGCAATCTCTGTCTTTTAACTGGAGAGTTAAATCCATTCATATTCATTGTAATTAATGATATATTTTTACTTATTTCTGCCATCTCTCTTTGTGCTTTCTGTATGTCTGGGCTCCTCAGTTTCCTTCTTTCTCCTCTACTTGCCTTTGCTTGGATTAGTTGTGTTTGGATGATTTGTTGAAATGTTATCATATTTCATTGTTCCCCTCTACAGATTTAAAAATCACACTCCATTTCCATTATTTTATTGTTTACTCTTGAAGTTTAACCATTGACAACTTTGCAAAATCCAATTTTATAAAATATCTTAACACCTGCTTCCCCTCGATAAAATTCAAAGGCATTAGGATACCAGATCTGATCACTTCCTTCTAACTGTTCAGTACTTTGGTTGTATGTTTGCATAGATTTATTGATGTGTTTATAAATTTCTTTGCTTACAAATCATTCTTGCCTCAAGACATCCTTCTGTAGTCATTTTCCTTTTTCCTAAAGTACATTCCTTAGAAGTTCCTTTGGTGACTGTCTGTCATAGGACAGACACACTATCAGATTTAGTTTATCTGAAAATGTCTTGGGATAATTTGTTATGCAGCAAAAGCTCACTGATACAACTTCTTTCCTTCCTCCTCATTCCTTCCCCTTCCTTCTTTATCTCTTTCTCTCTCTCTCTTTCTTTTGACAGAGTCTCGCTCTTGTCACCCAGGCTGGAGTACAAGGGCGTGATCACGGCTCACTGTAACCTCTGCCTCCCAGATTCAAGCAATTCGGCCTCAGCCTCCTGAGTAGCTGGGATTACAGGCGCCCACCACCATGCCTGGCTAATGTTTGTACTGTTAGTAGAGGCAGGGTTTTGCCATGTTGGCTGGGCTGGTCTTGAACTCCTGACCTCAGGTGATCCACCTGACTTGGCCTCCCAAAGTGCTGGGATTATAGGCGGGAGCCACCACTCCCGGCTGATACAACCACTTTCTTATGAGCCTAGAAAAAAATTTAAATAATGTCTGTTGTAGTTTATCTAGAATCTGTCTATATGAGAGCAGGGAGACCCTTCAAAGTATCTAATGTACTGTACTATTGAAAGCTATTTCATTACTGTGATGCTCATTAACCAAATTATGGCCAAGCCACTATCTGTGAAATCTACCATCTTGGTATGACGATGCTGACTGTTGCCAAGGCAATACTGCTAGTGGGAGAAGGATGGGTAATGCATCCTTCTCTCAGTTTATAACTGCCTGAAACTTGTGACTCTCATTCCTGCAGTGTGGAGCCAATAGACAATTAGTTCCCTGTTAGCACCTAGAGTCCCCTAGCTCTAGACTTGCATACTTGAATCAACTTTGCACCCTTCCCCTCCCTCATCCTTCTCATCCACAAACTTGCACATCCTCCAATTCCCGCCTCTAAATATTTCCTCCCCAAATTCCAGACTATTCTGAGACCTGAATATTCTTACTTTTCTGAGACAGATGCAAATAAAGACAGATCTTTATCAATGGTCCTCTTGCCTCCGGACCCTCCCAGTTCTCATCCACCCTACCCAGTCCTGCAGGTTATAATCATCCCATTCCTTGCCTCAACCTTCCATTGCTCCCATGGTCCACCAATTTAAGAGTAAACTTTCTACCATGACTTTTTACTCTATGGTCCAACTTACCTTTTCAGGAATAACTCTTGCTTTTCTGGCTTAGTCTGATAGATGATATGAGGTTTCTCAACAACAGCCGACCGTCCAGCCTGCCTTCCCTGTATAAGCAGGATATTCTCTCCCTAGCCCCACCCTGTCTCCACTGGTTCCATATAGCCCCCACCCAGATATGATTCTTCCAACTTACATAATTTCATATTTTATAAATGTGTTTTTCTTTGCTATAGGTTTTTGTTATTGTTATGTTTAGCAGCATTCTACCCATTTTTATCCAACATAAGGACCAACGAAAGTATCTTGCAAAAATCAAATGCTCTATAAATGTCTTTGGAAGTGAATGGGATTACTCTAGGTTTGGCTCCTGGGCTCAAGAGGAGAAGTGAACATCATTATCCACACCCTAATGCATTAGGAAAAAACCCTCTGAGCTCAAATACAATTAATTCTCATTTAGGGGGAAAGAATTTTCCATTTGAGATGATCTAAGAGATACACACAACTATTAACCCAAATTTAACAGCCTTGAAATAAAACTGGAATACGCAGGTTATAGCCAGATAAACAAAAATCAGATAAATAATTGCAGAATGACTCCAGAACACAGCAAAATCCATCAGATTATCAATAAAAACATGGCTTGCAATTGCTTTCCCATTAAGGGCCTTTCTCCTGATTTTAATATCCAGCAGTCAGTGTAGAAAACAATGGCTAATGCAAAATGCAGGTTTCTTGGCTGGGCACAGTGGCTCACACCTGCAATCCCAGCACTTTGGGAGGGTGAGGCAGGAGGATCACTTGAGGATAGGAGTTCAAGGCCAGCCTGGGTAACATAGTGAAACACTGTCTCTATAAAAATAAAATAAAATAAATTAGCTGGGTATGGTGGCACATGCCTGTAGTCCCAGCTACTCGGGAGGCTGAGGCTTGAGCCCAGGAACTTAAGGCTGCAGTCAGCTATGACTGCACCACTGCATTCCAGCCTAGGTGACAGAGCAAGATCCTATCTCTAAAACAAACACCAAAAAGGAAAAGTTCAGGTTTCCCAGCTTCTACTCAAGAGACAGAGAGATATATTCCATTAATTCAGATCTGCTTTGGAGTAAATTTATTTATTACTTGGTTAAAGCCCAGAAGAATGGTTTCTTATGACTGCAAGAACATGTGCATATTCTTGAAATTGACAGAGTTTCTCCTTCACTGTCCTGGGTGTTTACGAAGCTGGGCCAAGCTAAGAAAGAGGCAGCTCAGCAGTGGACAGGAGCCCCTCCAGGCTATCCTGAGAGCAAGGACCCAGTCCCAGGCACAGAGTTTACAGCCCTGAGAAGATGCTGTCTCCAGTGGCCTTTAGACATTTACAGAGGACGCTGCCTTTGGAAAATCCCAAATGCCCAATCCCAAACTGAATATAGAAAATAAATGTCTCACAGTGGACAGGTGGTGGCTGCCTGAGAGCTGGGTTTAGAAAAGGAGCATGAGAAATCCTTGAGGGAGATGGAAATGTTCTGAATCTTGACTTCAAGGGCAGCTTCGCAGGTGTGCGTACCTGTCAAAACTCATCAGATTGCACACTTTAAATGGATGCGCTGTATTGTATTTACCTTATGCTTCCATATAGTTAATTTAAAAATATATATGGGAGCTTAGAAAGCATGCTATGGAACCAGATGGTTTTTGCAGAGAGGGCCAGCTCCTGGGGACTGGGATGGTCCCAAGGGCCCTTCCCCGCTGGCTTCTCCCTTCTACCTCATCATGCTGGATATGACTCATCATGCTGGATTCAAGCATTATGTTTCCAGAAAATGCATTTGCTACTTGGAATGAATGGGGATACATCTTTGTGCCACAAAAACCTCAGGCTGATTTTCTTACAGAGACAGTTCTAGGAGTGGATAGATTGGGGCAGTTCCGATGGAGGCAGGATCTGGCCCACATGGCCTGTGGAGAGACCTGGGGCCTCTCTTGGTGTGGGGCACCAGGACGGGAGCTGGAAGAGCTGGGCGAGAGAGGGAATGCCTAGTCCACTCCGACTTCTAGGGGATCAGGAGGATATTCATAAGCACATCTTCAAAGCAAACCTCTGACTGCTGAATTGGTTAAGGAAGCAAAGACTTTATTTCTCAATAGGACAGACCGCTGATAACATGAATTTCTTTTTTGTCTGTCTATGTGAAATGGGAAGGGAGGACTGTAACCTGGTGCAGCGTGGACATGCTAGCAAGCACTGGCTTTCTGTACCACAGCTCAACGAGCTCACTTTCTTCACCTGCCAACTAGAGCAGCATTTCTGGCCTTGCTGTGTCATTAGAGAGAGAGGAGAGTATAATGGTTAAGGACTTGGACTCTGGGGTCTGCTTAGGAAATCCAGGCTCTGCTACTTAATGATTTTATGGTCCTGGACCAATTACTTTAGCCCTATGGGACTCCGCTTCCTCATTTTTCAAATGAGGATAATGGCTGGGCACGGTGGCTCACACCTGTAATCCCAGCACTTTGGGAGGCCGAGGTGGGCGAATCACTTGAGGTCAGAAGTTTGAGACCAGCCTGGCCAACATGGTGAAATCCCGTCTCTACTAACAATCCAAAAATTAACTGAACATGGTGGTGCACATCTGTAATCACAGCTACTCGGGAGGCTGAGGCAGGAGAATTGCTTGAACCTGGGTGGCAGAGGTTGCAGTGGGCTGAGACTGTGCAATGGCACTTCAGCCTGAGTGACAGAGTGAGACTCCATCGCAAAAAAAAAAGGGGGGGATAATGATAGATTACATCATAGGGCATTTATGGAGATTGATATGGTTTGGTTCTGTCCCCACCCAAATCTCATCTGGAATTGCAGCTCCCACAATTCCCGTGTTTTGTGGGAGGGACCAAGTGGGAGGTAACTGAAACATGGAGGCGGGTCTTTCCTGTGCTGTTCTCGAGATAGTGAATAAGTCTCACAAGATCTGATGGTTTTATAAAGGGGAGTTTCCCTGCACAAGCTCTCTTCTCTTGTCTGCTGCCATGTGAGACGTGCCTTTCACCTTCCACCATGATTGTGAGGCCTCCCCAGCCATGTGGAACTGTGAGTCCATTAAGCCTCCTTGTTTTGTAAATTGCCCCATCTCAGGTATGTCTTTATCAGCAGCATGAAAACGGACTAATATAGAGATTAAATAAAATAATTAGAAGCAACTGTGGATATTAGCTTCCCCGACCTCACCCACCATTGAATAACTGAGTCTTGCTCCAGCTTTACCAAGAACTTATTTTCTTTCCTATAGATTTTTTTTTTGAACTTTTTAGAAAGTTCAGGGGTACAAGTGCAGGTTTGTTGTGTAGGTAAACTTGTGTCATGGGGGTTTGTTGTACAGCTTATTTCATCACCCAGGTATTAAGCCTAGTACCCATTAGTTATTTAATATTTTTCCTGATCCTCTCCTTCCTCCCACCCTCCATCCTCCAATAGGCCCCATTGTGTGTGTTGTGTGTGTGTTGTTCCCTTCTATGTGTCCAAGTGTTCTCATAATTCAGATCCTACTCAGAAGAGAGAAGTTATTTGGTTTTCTGTTCCTGTGTTACTTTGCTAAGGATAATGGCTTCCAGCTCCATCCACGTCCCTGCAATGGACAAGATTTCATTATTTTTTATGTCTATAAAGTATTCCATGATGTATATGTACCACATTTTTAAAATCCAGTCTGTCATTGAAGGGACATGCACATCAAAACCACAAATATGGATTTTCTTCCCAGGTTCCAATCTGGGATCCCACATTGCAGTTTTGGTCCTGTCTCCATATATATATATACACATATACACACACACACAATTTATATTATAGTATATACTTAAATATATACCTATATACTTACAGTGTGTGAAGAAGACAAGGATGAAGAATTTTATGATGATCCACTTCCACTGAATACTAACACTATAAATATATAGGTATATATCTAAGTATATACTGTAACAAATATGTACTTATGGCTGGATGTGGTGGCTCACACACTTTGGGAGGCCGAAGTGGGTGGATCACCTGCGGTCAGGAGTTCAAGACCAGCCTGGCCAACATGATGAAACCCCATCTCTGCTAAAAATACAAAAATTAGCTGGGCGTGGTAGTGGGCACCTATAATCCCAGCTACTCGAGAGGCTGAGGCAGAAGAATCACCTGATCCCGGGAGGTGGAGGTTGCAGTGAGCTGAGATCACGCCACTGCACTCCAGCCTGCGTGCCAGAGTAAGACGCTGTCTCAAAAATAAAAAAATAAATAAAATAAAAATAAAAAAATTTGAAAAGTACTTATATACATACACTGTGTATATACAATAAAATTGTTTATGTAACTTCTTTTATGTGTGTGTGTATGTGTGTGTATATATATCACCATGAACTTACTGAAAATAATCATTCAACAGATTATTGATTATCTCTTCCACGGAGAAATCAAAGCTCTGTGAATCAGTCAGTGATGAGGCTACTGTGAGGTTCTGCATGGCTCTGCTGAGCCTCGTAGTGCAAAGAGTAAGGCACTAAATACATTTCCACCAGGAGGCCTTACGTCCCCCTCCCTGTCCTTCAGAAACAGTGACGTTGTTTCCTTTTTAATTCAGTGATACAAAGACAGCCTAACAAATCAACGTATTTCTTTGAAAAACAGAAAAGCTGAAAGTAACCCTCAGTAATAATAATAGTTGTTGCAGGGTGGCAGGACATGGATGATTTAAATTTGTGTTTTTCAAACTCTCTGAAATGCTGTTGTGCCTTTGGTAAAAAAAAAAAGAAGGGCCAGGCACAGTGACTCCCACCTATAAATCCCAGCACTTTGGGAGGCTGAGGCAGGAGGATTGTGGGAGGCCAGGAGTTTGAGACCAGCCTGGTCAACACAGCGAGGCAACATAGCGAGACCCCATCTTTATAAAAAATTTAAAAATCAGCCAAGCATGGTGGTGTATGGCTGTGGCCCAGCTACTTCGGAGGCAGAGGCGGGAGGATTGTTTGAACTCAGGAGGCTGAGGCTACAGTGAGCTCTGATTGTGATACTGCACTCCAGCCTGGGTGACAGAGAGAGACTCTGTTTCAGAAAGAAGAGAAAAGGAAGGAAGGAAGGAAGGAAGGAAGGAAGGAAGGAAGGAAGGAAGGAAGGAAGGAAGGAAGGAAGGAAGGACGAAAGAAAGAAAGAAGAGAAGAGAAGAAAGAGAAGAAAGAGAAGAAAGAAAATAATAAAAAAAGAGGAGCAGAAGTGACTTTCACTTATTTGGCTGTGGAATTTAATATCCCTGGGCAACGGAGAAAGGTTCAGCTGGTGACATGGCTGCCACTCTATTGTTCAATCTGAGTTCCTTATTTCAAGCCTAACATGAACACAAAACCTGCCTGAATGACTTTTTGTGCCTGGAGAAAAGTCAACTAAACTTCTAAGAAGACACAAAACTCTCAATTCACAATCTCCACTGGAAAACAATTTATGTCTGTCGTTGTGATTTCCTGGAAAGAATAGCTCATCAATCCATTCTGGCAGGAAAGAAATAGTACAGTAATTCCTCCTTAACCCTGAGTCTTCCTTAGGCAAAATCAAATACAGGCATATCTTGAGATATTGCAGGTTCAGTTGCAGACCACTGCAATATAGTGAATATAGCAACAAAAAAGCAAGTCACACAAATACATTGGTTTCCCAGTGCATAAAAAGTTATGTTTACACTATACTGTAGACTATTAAGTGTGCAGTAGCATGCCTTTTAAAAATGTGCATAGCTTAATTTAAAAATACTTCGTGGCTAAAAATACTAGGGATCACCTGAGCCTTCAGTAAGCTGTAATCTTTTTGCTAATGGAGGGTCACGGCTTGATGTTGATGGCTGCTGACTGATCAGGGTGGCAGGGTGGTGGCTGCTGAATGTTGGGGTGGCTGTGGCAATTTCTTAAAATAAGAGAATAACAAAATTTGCTGCATTAATTGACTGTCTCCCTTCCAAGAAATCACTCGCTGTAGCATCCAATGCTGGTTACTAGCGTTTTACCCACAGTAGCATTTCTTTCAAATTTGGAACCAATCCTCTCAAACCCTGCTGCTGATATATCACCTAAGTTTATGGAATATTCTAAATATTCTGTTGTGTCATTTCAACAATATTCACAACATCCTCATCAGTAGATTCCATCTCAAGAGACCACTGTCTTTGCTTATCCGTTAAGAAGCAACTATTTTTCTGTTCATGTTTGATCATGAAATTGTAGCAACCAGTCCCCTCTACAGGCTCCATTTCAGTTCTAGTTCTCTTGCTGTTTCCACCACGTCTGCAGTTCCTTCCTCCACTGAAGCCTTGAAACCCTCAAAGTCATCCATGAGGGTTGGAGTCCACTTCTCCCACACTCCTGTTCATGTTGCTATTTTGGCCTTCCATGAATCACAAACATGCTTACTGGTATCTAAAATGGTAAATTCTTCCCAAAAAGCTTTCCATGGACTTTGCCCAGACCCATGAGAAGAATCACTATCTATGGCAGTGACAGCCTTACAAAATGAATTTCTTAAATATGACTTGAAGGTCAAAATTGCTCCTTGATCCATGGGCTGCAGAATGGATGTTGTGTTATCAGGCATGAGAACAACATTCATCTCTTGGTACATATCCCTCAGAGCTCTTGGGTGACCGTTATCAATGGGCAGTGATACTGGGAAAGGAATCATATTTTTTCCTGAGAAGTGGGTCTGGACAGTGGGTTTAAGATAATCAGTAAACTGGCCAGTTGCGGTGGCTCACGCCTGTAATCCCAACACTTTGAGAGTCCAAGGAGGGCGGATCATGAGGTCAAGAGATCAAGACCATCCTGGCCAACCTGGTGAAACCCCGTCTCTACTAAAAATACAAAAATTAGTCGGGTGTGGTGGCGCGCACCTGTAGTCCCAGCTACTCAGGAGGCTGAGGCAGGAGAATCGCTTGAACCCGGGAGGCGGAGGTTGCAGTGAGCCGAGATTGCACCACACACTCCAGCCTGGCAACAGAGTGAGACTCCATCTCAAAAAAAAAAAAAAAAAAAAAAAAAAAAGATATTCAGTAAACCATGCTGTAAACAGATGCACTGATATCCAAGCTTTGTTGTTCCATTTCTAGGGCACAGGCAGAGTAGATTCAGCAACATTCTTAAGGGTCCTAGGATCTTCAAAATGGTAAATGAGTTTTGGCTTCAACTTAAAGTCACCAGCTGCATTCGCCTCTCACAAGAGAGTCAGGCTGTCCTTTGAGGCTTTCAAGTGAGGTACGGACTCTCTCCTCTCTAGGTGGGAAAGTCCCAGATGGTACCTTCTTCCAATAGAAGGCTGTTCTGTCTACGTTGAAAATCTGTTGTTGAATGCAGACACCTTCAACAATGATCTTAGCTAGATCTTCCGGAGAACTGGCTGCAGTTTCTCCACCAGCACTCGCCGCTTCGCCTTGCACCTTTATGTTACAGAGACTGCTTCTTAAGCCTCATGAGCCAACCTCTGCTACCTTCAAACTTTTTTTCTGCGGCTTCCTCAACCTCTTTCAGCCTTCATAGAATTGAAGAGAGCTAGGCCCTTGTTCTGGATTAGGCTTTTGGCTTAAGGGAATGTTGTGGCTGGGTATGGTCTAACCGTACCACTAAAATGACTCCCTATGAACAAAGAGGCTGTTTTGCTTTCTTATCATTCGTGTGTTCACTGGAGTAGCATGTTTAATTTTCTTCAATAACTTTTCCTTTGCATTCGTAACTTGGCAAATTATTTGGCACAAGAGGCCTAGCTTTCAGCCTTATTTGGCTTGTGACAAGTCTTCCTCCCTAATCTTTTTTTTTTATATATATATTTTTAGTAGAGATGGGGTTTCACCATGTTAGCGAGGATGGTCTTGATCTCCTGACCTCGTGATCCACCCGCATCGGCCTCCCAAAGTGCTGGGATTGCAGGCGTGAGCCACTGCACCCAGACTCCTCCCTAATCTTCACCATTTTTAGCTTTTGACTTCAAGTGACAGACCTGCAACACTGCCTTTCCCTTGAACACGTAGAGGCCATTATAGGGCTGTTAATTGGTCGAATTTCAACACTGCTGTGTCTCAGGGAATAGAGAGGCTCGAGAAGAGGGAGAGAGATAGGAGAATGGCCCGACAGTGGAGCCGTCAAACACACACATTTATGGTTCACGTTCGCGGTCCTGTATGGATGCAGCTCATAGTATCCCAAATAATTACAATAGTAACATCAAAGATACTGATCACAAACCACCATAACAGATATAATACTAATGAAAAAGCTGAAATATTGCAACAATTACCAAAATGTGACACAGGGACTGGAGTGAGCAGGTGCTGTTGGAAAAACAGCACCCACAGACTTGCTCGATGTCACGTTGCCACAGCCTTTCAATGTGTGAAAACATGCAGTATCTACAAAGTCCCATACAGTGAAACGCGATGAAACCAGGTGTGCCTGTACATGTGCCTTTACTTCTGCACACTGACGGGCTGGAATCGCTGCAATCTTATGATGAAACAGGACCAGATATAAAGTTGTTTCTTTTTTTTTTTTTTTTGAGACAGAGTCTTGCTCTGTCACCCAGGCTGGAGTGCAGTGATGCGATCGCTCCTCACTGCAACCTCCGCCTCCCAGGTTCACGCCATTCTCCTGCCTCAGCCTCCCGAATAGCTGGGACTACAGGCGCCCGCCAACGCGCCCGGCCAAGTTTTTGTATTTTTAGTAGAGACGGGGTTTCACCGTGGTCTCGATCTCCTGACCTCTTGGTCTGCCCGCCTCCGCCTCCCAAAGTGCTGGGATTGCAGGCATGAGCCACCGCACCCGACCAGAGTTGTTTCTTAATGGATAAGCAAAGACAGTGGTCTCTTGAGACGGAATCTGCTCCTGATGAAGATGTTGTGAATATTATTGAAATGACACAACAGAATATTTAGAATATTTCATAAACTTAGGTGATATATCAGCAGGAAATATTTAGGAACTCAAGCCTTCCTGTTTTCTGTACGTGGGCCACTTCTCAGCGATAATCAGAAAAACGGAATTGGGGGTTGGAAATAGAAAAGAGAGGCAAAGCAGATGGCAGAGAAAGAGGCTTGGGTCCCCCAAAGCCTCGGGAAAATCTCAGCAAGCAGAAAGCATGTAAAACTGCATTGCATGGAGGTCTGCAAAGAGGGTGGCTGCCAGGGGTGTACACACAGGCTGATGGAGGCAGGGCCCGGGAGGCGGGAACTAACAACCCGAAGTAATAAAATCAGAAACATTTCGAATATTTTGAGAGAAGATGAGTCAGAAGAGCAACAACAATAACAAAAAAGGCTGTTAATATTCACTATCTGCATGCAGTGAGGTAGGACGAATTTGTAAGTGTTGCATTGGAATGCAAAAGGAGGGATTTTAAAAAATATGGCATAAGAGATTGAAAATGGAAAATGAAAATAAGTGGTTCAGAACCTCTGTGGTGTTGAATTTCAGATCCACAGAATACCATCAGCATTTCCTCTCCTATTTTCTGTCTCATCTCCCATTTGTGTATGCAGCAGGTTTTCTCAGCATCAAAAGTATCTGGGTCAGGTGTGGTGGCTCACTCCTATACCCCCAGCACTTGGGGAGGCTGAAGCGGGAGAATCTCTTGAGCCTAGGAGTTCGAGACCAGCCTGGGCAACATAGCAAGACCCCATCTGTACAAATAATACAAAAAAATTAGCTAGGCATGGTGGCGTGCATCTGTAGTCTGGGAGACTGAGGTTGCAGTGAGCTATGACTGCACCACTGCACTCCAGCCTGGGTGACAGAGCAAGACCCTGTCATGAAATATATAATTAATTAATTTTAAAAAAAAGTATCTGCCTTCAGTCCCGCAACTCTGTTTTCCACAAGGTCTACAGATGCCCTGATTTGACCCCCATGGTGATTTCTAGGTATTGGGTTCTCGTGGATGGAAAGGGATGACTGAGTTTGCTTCTTATCAAGTGGGAGAGGCATATTCCCAGAATCTCAGGCCTGTTTTCTGCACCAAAGTCATCTTTTCTTGGGCGAAACTTCAATGTGCTCTCAAAGGCTGCGTTGCCTGAGCTCCGACACTTACATGATAGCATCTGGAAGCCAAGAGGCTGCTGGGTGTCATTCACTTCTGCGTTTTCCACCGACGACCGGGGTGCCTCCTACATGCTAATAGCTCGCTGGAGCCCCGTCACGCCAGCAGGGCACGGGTGCCTTATTGGCACAATGCATCATAATGACAAGGTGTTTGGATGATGTATCACTTAAAAGATGAAGCCATCAGAGAATGAGTCCAAGATCAGATTGAATTTAATTATGGGATAAAAGAATCTCATCTGTCATTTTGGTGATGAATTAACTGAGAGGAGAAATGTGAGTCTCTTGGAAAAGGACGGAGAGGAGGAGGAAAATGTATTGACAGGGAGGACACACAGAGGAGAGGTCGCTAATACCCTTTCCTGAGCCTACTGAATCAGAAAGGTCCTGGGAACAGAGCTGCACACGTTCCAACGGGGACTGCCACCCTCAGTTCCTTCCCACAGTGCACACCTCGCCTTACGAACATCTCATTACAGCCATAGCTGTTTCAAAGAGTGCCTGCTGAAATCTCCAGGGCCATTTCTTGCAAACCCTGCTAGTCATACCTTGTCCACGGTATGGGCTGTGGAGGGGCAGTGAGTCTCAACTCGGGGACAAAGTTGCATCAGAATTTGCAGGAACGTGCTGGGTTTGAACATGTGCAGGTGCACAGGCAACTTCTATGAACACGCCCTCAACTACGGTCCTCAAAAGTGACTGTGATTTGTATAAAAGTATGTGGAAAGCTGGGTCCATTGGCTTACACCTATAATCCCAGCACTTTGGGAGGCATCGATGGGTGGATCACTTGAGCCCAGGAGTTTGGGACCAGCGTGGACAACACAGTGAGATCCCCATCTCTACAAAAATTAAAAAAGAAACTAGCCTCGCATGGTGGTATGTGACCATAGTCCCAGCTACTCAGGAGGCTAAGGCAGCAGGATTGCTTGAGCCCAGGAGTTCAAGGCCACAGTGAGCTCTGATGGCACCACTGTGCTCCAGCCTGGGTGACAAAGTGAGGTAGTGAGATGCTGTCTCTAAACAAAAGAAATCTTTCAAAAAAGTATATGTGGGCAGAGGGAGGAGTGAACTACACAGAGGTTCAGGGGAATATTGAATTGCTCTATATCTTGATTATGGTGTGATTACTTGATCATATATGCCTTCCAAAACCTGCAAAATTATACATTATAAAGCATAAACAGGCCGGGCACGATGGCTCACGTCTGTAATCCAGAACTTTGGGGGGCCGAGGTGGGCGGATCACTTCCAGTCAGGAGTTCGAGACCAGCCTGGCTAACATGGTAAAACCCTATCTCTACTAAAAATATAAAAATTAGCCAGGTGTGGTGGCAGGTGCCTGTAATCCCAGCTACTCAGGAGGCTGAGGCAGGAGAATCGCTTGAACGCAGGAGGCAGAGGTTGCAGTGAGCCAAGATCGTGCCACTGCACTGCAGCCTGGGTGACAGAGTGAGACTCTGTCTCAAAAAAAAAAAAAAAAAAAAAAGTAAATATTGCCTTAAAAACGAAAAAACAAAAAAACAAAAAACCCAAGAAACTCAATTATATAAAAACTAAGATAGTGTTATAAATTTAAAAAAAAAAAAATTAAGCTGGGACACTAGGTCTAAACAGGGCCTGTCCTGGGCAGAAAGGAACATATGATCACCACCTACATGGCCTAACACATAGCCTTATCCAAAATACATGCTCGGTTGGATGTGAGGGTGATCTGGCTGCAACATCTGTCACCCCGTTGATCGCCAGGGTTAATTCAGCTGATTTGGCTGGCTAGGCGGGTGTCCCTTTCCTCCCTCACCCCTCCACGCACATCCCTCCTGATGGTCGAAGAGGATGACCATCCCCAATAGAAGAAGACCGGTCTTTGGTCAAGGGTATACAAGTATCTGCGCTGCCTTGCTAGAACTCCCAAACAGGCCCTCAAAATAGATGCTCGATAAATAGTTGTAGATTGAAAAAGAAAAGCATCCGCCAATGCTTGTTACCATGTGGAATCCCAGACCCCACCTCCACTAGGTCTGGGGTTGGACTCTGGAAAAGGCAGTTACAATAAGCCCCCAGAGGGTTCACTGGGCCAGTGGACCACATGTGAGATGCTGAGTGGAAGCCCCAGCCCTTGATCCCAACACTGGAGGATCTCCATACTCTGTCCCTTTTGGGCCGTCCTGAAACACCTGCTTCTGCCAACTGTGTGATTCTTTCCTGAAATGTGCCTCGTGATTCCAGCCTCTGCACCTGGGCTTTCATGTTCCATTCCTCTCTGCTTGCTATGAATCTTTCCACTGTGTTTTGCTGTGGTCTGGAGAACACTGAAGGGTTCAAAGATATGAGGTGCTCTCCAGAATTCACCGGATGCAGAGCAGAGCACCCAAGACCAAGAGATATGGGACATTCGTTTGACAACTGGCATTGCCCTGTCTGAATCTCCATGTTCTCATTTTAAAAAAAAAAAAAAAAGCAGGTGGTGCCAGCCAGGCAAGGTGGCTCACATCCATAATCCTAGCACTCTGGGAGGCCAAGGTGGAAGGATAGCTTGAGGTCGGGAGTTCGAGACCAGCTTGGGCAACAGAGTGAGACCCCCATCTCTACAAAAAAATGGAAAAATTAGCTGGGCGTGGTGGTTCATACCAGTAGTCCCAGTTACTCTGGGAGCTGAAGCAGGAGGATTGCTTGAACCCAGGAGTTTGAGGCTGCAGTGAGCTATGATTGCATCACTGTACTCCAGCCTGGGTGACAGAACAAGACCCTATCTCAAATAAAAAAAAAGTCACGGGGATGGGAGGTTACTGTTTACCAGACAGAGTAGTTGGAAGGATTAAATATGTCACCAAAAGCAGATATGGGTCTTATTGCCAGCATTTTTGTTCTTTATCTCAGCCCAGCCCTGGCCAGAGCGTTTCGAGCTGTCCCTAGGCAGGGGCTGGAACACACGGCTCTGGGGCCAGAGTCCATTGATTGCTGCACTGTCAAACTCTGGGCCGCGGGTCAGCTGCAGCGACCCGAGAGTGCAGATGCAGAGCCACTGGGGGAGTTAAGGGCTAAGAAAGATGCCACAGTGCTGCCCCCCGCCAGCCCCCTCTTTCTTCCTGATAGCACCTTTGCCTTTCTGGAGAAATCAGAAGCTGTGGCAGGAGAAGTTGACCAGCTGTCTGGAGAGGTGCAGCAAGAAGGGCCTGGCAGAGGAGGGCGCTATCTGTGCAAGGCAGCCAAAGTGTCCTGGTTTCATTGTGGTTGCTCCAGCTTGGGGCCTGGGCGCAGGAAGGCAACAGTCTGGTAGAACTGGGGGTCTGTGGGCCTCTTTAGGCAAGAACTTCCACTCCAAATGGGTTTAAACCAACACTAAGGCTGCTACTGCATCCTTGACTTTGTTTTTTTTTTTTTGAGACGGAGTGTCGCTCTGTTGCCCAGGCTGAAGTGCAGTGGCATGGTCTTGGCTCGCTGCAACCTCCGCCTCCTGAGTTCAAGCAATTCTCCTGCCTCAGCCTCCCGGAGTAGCTGGGATTACAGGTGCCCGCCACCACGCCCAGCTCATTTTTGTATTTTTAGTAGAGACGAGGTTTCACCATGTTGGCCAGGCTGGTCTCGAACTGCTGACCGGAAGTGATCCACCCGCCTCAGCCTCCCAAAGTGCTGGGATTACAGGCGTGAGCCAATGCGCCCGGCCTTGACATTCTATTTTTAAATAAAACTCAGGCTTCCAAAAAGAAGCGGATGTTTGTCTAATTCTAATTAGTAACCAGCCAAAACTGAGGCGACAGACATTTCCGAGTAAGCAAGACTCTCCAAGTGGCCGGGAACCGTTTACATCTTGTTGACAAACACATGTTGCAAGACAGGAAATTACCCTCCTCAGTGCCTATATTATCTCTGTTTAATTGCTGTTTGATAATAAATTACAACATAGAGTCCATTAATTAAGCTAGCAATGTCCGTGGAACACCAATTCCTTCTGCCCGGAGCCGCCTGGTTATAGGAGCTCTGATTCTGCTGCTGTTTGCACCCACGGCACTTTGGGAAGCAGTTTAGAAGGATTCCCATTGGGTGACAGGACTCCTTGCACAGAAGGAGTGGGTCTGGGAAGAGGGGGAGCTTTGATGAGTGAGTAGAGGGACAGCCTGGCAGCTGGAGAGCCATGCCAAGTGTTCTCTAATTCAGGACACGTGGCTGAACAGAAAGCAACATCAGATTGACTTCTTAAAAAGCAGCTGATGGAAAGCAACCGGGGCCCACTTAACAAGTGTCCATCCCAGAGCCAGGGGGAGCCATGAGCAGCCTAATTCGGTTTGCCGTTCTAAATCAAGTCAATCTAATCAGCTCTGTGGCAGGAGCTTTCACTTGGAAAAGTTCCGCACGCAGGTGGAGCTGGGAAAGATGAAACCCAGCCATTTCCTAACAAAGGTACCACACTGTGCTGGGAGTGCCACTAAGCTCCCAGCGGGAAAGGAGACTGGATGTCTGCCTCCTGCCTGGGCAGGGAGTCAGGAAGTGGTCACCTTCAGAGTGAAAGCCCTCATTAAATTTTAACCACAGGCTAAAGCACAGGGGCTCACACCTGTGGCCTCAGCACTTTGGGAGGCAGAGGCGAGAGAACTGCTTCAGGTCAGGAGTTCCAGACCAGCCTGGGCAGCATAGGGAGACCGCTATTTCTACAAAAAACTTTTTTAAAAAATTAGCTGGGCGTGGTGATGCATGCCTGTAATCCCAACTACCTGAGAGGCCTAGATGGGAGGATTTCTTGAGCCCAGGAGGTCAAGGCTGCAGCGAGCTATGATTGCGCCACTGGACCCCAGTTTGGGCGACATAGCGAGACCTTGTCTCGGAAGGGGGAAAGGGGAAAGGGAAGGGAAAGGAAAGGGAAAGTTCTGACCATGTTGTCCTGAAATGATGCCATCCAGGCATTCCTGCTGGTCTATCACGGTCCTACTGGGCAGAAGCTTGAGGGAGGGACTACAGAGGAATAAAGGCTCCAGACAGAAAGGTAAGGAAGGTCAAGTTTATAGCAGTCTGCCCCAGACTAAGTCTGGAGGTGAGGGCATTGTCAGGCCTCAGGGCCCAAGCCAAGCCATCGCATCCCCTGGGACTTGCACGTATAAGCCCAGATGGCCTGAAGTAACTGAAGAATCACAAAAGAAGTGCAAATGCCCTGCCTCGCCTTAACTGATGACATTCCACCACAAAAGAAGTGAAAATGGCCAGTCCTTGCCTTAAGCGATGACATTATCTTGTGAAATTCCTTTTCCTGGCTCATCCTGGCTCAAAAACTCCCCCACTGAGCACCTTGTGACCCCCACTCCGCCCACCAGAGAACAACCCCCCTTTGACTGTAATTTTCCTTTACCTACCCAAATCCTATAAAACGGCCCCACCCTTATCTCCCATCGCGGACTCTCTTTTCGGATTCAGCCCGCCTGCACCGAGGTGAAATAAACAGCCATGTTGCTCACACAAAGCCTGTTTGGTGGTCTCTTCACACGGACGCGCATGACAGGCATCACAAGGGTGTTAAAGATGCTGGGGTAGACAGATGGGGAGGGTGGGGGGCCACAGGACCACAGAAGGCAGACATTGCTGCCTTAACATCCCAGCCCTCAGGTTCACCCAAGTGCTTCCTGAGTGGCTTTAAAAACCTTCCCCTGAGGCCGGGCGCAGTGGCTCATGCCTGTAATCCCAGCCCTTTGGGAGGCCGAGGTGGGTGGATCACCTGAGGTCAGGAGTTTGAGACCAGCCTGACCAACATGGCAAAACCCCGTCTCTACTAAAAATACAAAAATTAGTCAGGTGTGGTGGTGGGTGCCTGTAATCCCAACTACTCATAAGGCTGAGGCAGGAGAATCGCTTGAACCCAGGAGGCAGAGGTTGCAGTGACCCGAGATTGCGCCATTGCACTCCAGCCTGGGTGACAGAGCGAGACTCAGTCTGAAAAAAACCCAAAACAAACAAACAAACAAAAACCAAAAACAAAACCTTCCCCTGAAACACCCAAAGCCAAATGCAACTGCTTAGAGCCACATGGGGAAGCTCTGGGATCAAACCATCTTTACTTTGTTCCACATTAGCAGGAGGAGTGGAGTCCTCGGAGCCATTTTTGATTAAGCTAGTATCTAACTAGGACAGCCTTTATTATGTCACTGTTAATAAGTGCGCCATTCAAATGTGACTTATTCAGAAGATTAAACAAAGAAGTCTGGGAGTCAAGTGCTCTTTTCACAGCCACTCTTGGAGTAATTGCCTAAAAGGGTGATCCAGCACAGCCATGGGGCCCAGGAGTGGGACTGCCCTAGGCTCAGCCTCTGGGATCTTGCTGCCTGGGCCAGAGGCTGTGGGTATCCTAGGAAGGTGGTATAGGGAGTGTGCTGGGCCCTGCCTCCCACCCTCTGTGTCCCCTTTCTTCAAGTCCTCTAGGCTCAGTACCACAAGTCGCTATATCCAACTCCTGGCCATCTCAGCCCGAGACTAGCTGGGGCTTTTCATTTGGTCTAGTCCAAGACATAGCTTCTTAGATAGTCCCCTCTGGAACTGCTGTAGGCAGTCGAAACGTATCACTTCTCCTACCCCCAGGCGAGTCTTCCAGTGGCTCCCTGACATCTTCTGGATCAAGTCCCATTTCCTCAAACCAGCAGCATCAGCATCACCTAGAAATCAGCTGGAAATGCAAAATTAGGGCTGGGGGCCGAGGCTCATGCCTGTAATCCCAGCACTCTGGGAGGCCAAGGTGGGAGGATCCCTTGAGGCCAGGAGTCCAAGACAAGCCCAGACAACATAGCAAGACTCTATCTCTACAAAAAAAACACAGAAAATTGAGTGGAGCATGGTGGCATTTGCCTTTAGTCCCAGCAACTAAGGAGGCTGAGGCAGGAGGAGCACTTCAGCCCAGGAGGTTGAGGCTGCAGTGAGCTGTAATCACACCACTGCACTCCAGCCTGGGCAACAGAGCAAGACCCCATCTCTTAAAAAAGAAGGAAGAAAAGGAAGGAAGGAAAGAAGGAAGGGAGGGAGGGAGGAAGCAAGGGAGGAACGGAGGAAAGGAAAAAAGGAAAGAAGGAAGGAAAAAAGGAAAGGAAAGGAAGAAAGGAAGGAGGGAGGGAGGGAAGAGAGGAAGGAAGAAAGGAAGGAAGAGAAAGAAAGGAAAGGAAAGAAAGGAAAGGAAGAAAGGAAGGAGGGAGGGAGGGAAGAGAGGAAGGAAGGAAGGAAGAAAGGGAGGGAGGGAGAGAGGGAAGGAGGTAGGGAAGGAAGGAGGGAAGGAGGGAGCGAAGGAGGGAAAAAAAGAAAGAAAGAAAAGAAAGAGGAAACAAAAGCAAACTCTCAGGCCCCACCGGAGATCTGACCCGAAAATTCTGGGGACGGGGCCCAGGAGCTGGTGTTGTCATAGCCTTGGGGGCGATTCTGCTGCCTACTGCAGCGTGCAGGCTGGAACCTTGGTGCAGGTCTCCTTAGGTCTCTCACCATCTGCACTTCACGTCTCTGCTGCCTTCTCTCTCAGCACTCCCTTCCCTCTTGCATTCAAAGTTCCAGCCAAACTGGGCTACCTCCTACCTCCCAGGCCCCAGCACCCTGGGTTACACTTATTCTACTGTAGATTTCCTGCCTCTTTTCTAGTCCCTCCCCTTGCAGGGTAAACAATTTGACAGCAAAGACTGTATCATACCAGCTGCCTGTGTGACAGTGGTGCCTAGCATTTTAGAGTAGGTAATCAAGACATATTAGTTGAGTGAATGAATGAATGAATGAATGAAGACATGCATTTATTTTTTTCTTTTTTCTTTTTGAGATGGAGTATCGCTCTGTTGCCCAGACTGGAGTGCAGTGGCCGCATCTGGGCTCACTGCAAGCTCTGCCTCCCGGGTTTACGCCATTCTCCTGCCTCAGCATCTCGAGTAGCTGAGACTACAGGCGCCCGCCGCCATGCCCGCCGCCATGCCCGGCTAATTTTTTTATATTTTTTAGTAGAGACGGAGTTTCACCGTGTTAGCCAGGATGGTCTCCATCTCCTGACCTCATGATCCACCCATCTCAGCCTCCCAAAGTGCTGGGATTACAGGCATGAGCCACCGCGCCCGGCCTTTTTTTTCTTTTTTTAAGAGACAAGGCCTTAGCCAGGCGCGGTGGCTCACGCCTGTAATCCCAGCACTTTGGGAGGCTGAGGCGGGTGGATCACAAGGTCAGGAGATCGAGACCATCCTGGTTAACACGGTGAAACCTGGTCTCTACTAAAAAGTGCAGAAAATTAGCTGGGCGTGGTGGCGGGCGCCTGTAGTCTCAGCTACTTTGGAGGCTGAGGCAGGAGAATGGCGTGAACCCAGCGTGAACCCGGGAGGTGGAGCTTGCAGTGAGCCGAGATCGCGCCACCGCACTCCAGCCTGGATGACGAGCGAGACTCCGTCTCAAAAAAAAAAAAAAAAGAGACAAGGCCTCACTCTGTCACCCAGGAGTGCAGTGCCATGATCATGGCTCACTGCGGCCTTAAAGTCCTCGGTTCAAGTGATCCTCCAGCCTCAGCTTCCTGAGTCGCGTGCCACCACACCCAACTCATTTTATATATTTTTTTTGTAGAGGCGGGGGTCTTGTTATGTCACCCAGCCTGGTCTCAATCTCCTGGCCTCAAGCAGTCCTCCCGCCTCAGCCGTCACAGCCACCTGCATTAGATTCTGTAGCCCATATTGCTTTCCATGAGAATCCCCATTTCTCTATAGAGAACCTTCAGGGAGAGAAGGTCTACGCTTCCCAGCCAATCTCCTGCTCCCCACGGGCACTTTTTGCCAATTATAAATGGTGACAGTGCTCCATAAATAACTTGAATTTAAATGGATCGCATTTGACTTTTTTTTTTTACCTTGAGACAGAGTCTCGCTCTGTAGCCCATGTTGGAGTGCGGTGGCACGATCTCGACTCGCTGAAACTCCACCTC
This sequence comes from Theropithecus gelada, assembly GCF_003255815.1. Lineage (NCBI taxonomy): Eukaryota > Metazoa > Chordata > Mammalia > Primates > Cercopithecidae > Theropithecus > Theropithecus gelada. The sequence goes on from NC_037670.1 coordinate 3,546,843, forward strand.
CAAGGTTCAAGTAATTCTCCTGCCTCAGCCTCTCTAGTAGCTGGGATTACAGGCGCCCGCAACTATGCCTGGCTAATTTTTGTATTTTTAATAGAGATGGGGTTTCACCATGTTGGCCAGGCTGGTCTTGAACTCCTAACCTCAGGTGATCTTTGACTTTAAAATGCTTGGCTGTGCTTGGCCCAGAGTGGTAGCTCACGCCTGTAATCCCAGCACTTTGGGAGGCCTAGCCAGTGGATCACTTGAGGTCAGGAGTTCAAGACCAGTCTGGCCAATGTGATGAAACCCCGTCTCTACTAAAAATACAAAAATTAGCTGGGGCAGGGTGGTGCAAGCCTGTAATCTCAGCTACTCAGGAGGCTGACGCAGGAGAATCACTTGAACCCAGAAGGCGGAGGTTGCACTGAGCCGAGATCGCGGCACTGCATTCCAGCCTGGGTGACAGAGAAAGACTCGGTCTAAAAAAATAAATAGATCGATAGACAAATAAATAAATAAATAAATAGTATAAAATGCTTGCCTATGCTGGAAGGCCTGGGTTCTAGGTTGCTTTGCTCACAAGAACTTGCCCCTCTGTGCCTCAGTTTCCTCATGCTGCCTGCCTACTTCCCAGAGTTGCTGTAAGGATCTGCTCAGGATATGAACAGTACCCTGTCTGGCATTGCTTACCCACCTTAGGAGGAAGGGTGAGTATCCATCCAGACAATGAGAACTACCTGCAGTGACGTGGCAGAGGGAACGCAACTGTCTCTTTCCAGCAGCGACCTCGGGGGAATGCAAAACCACCACACACAGAGAAAAACCTGTGAGCCTTGATACGGGCACGTGTGGGGATGAGTGTAATTGATGAAGGCAACTTTGCATGTGAACGTGGGCATTCACAGAACAAGAGATATGAAGGGTGTTTACAGGGTAGCTCCTCAGGTACCTTCCTCTTACAGACCAATGAACTGAGCCCCGGAGAGAGGATCTGTGAGCCCGACTCACAACCCACCTTCAGTGTTTCTCTGAAATTGAAATATAAATGTTTTCCTAGTCAGTGGCTTGCCTTTTTCTACTACTGGTTGATGTAATGTTTGAAATTCTGATGAATGTCAAGACTAGTGACATTTTCTTGGATGTGTTTTCTGCTAATCTTAGAGAATTTCTGCTAAGCTCTTTGTGTACACACACACACGCACACCTGTGCACACACACTGCTGGCTAGCACAAAGCCGTCAAAGGAAATTCGTTTATCAAGACTCTGTTTTTACTTGTTGGTTAATTGCTTTGCGCTTCTCAGGTTATCACACGTGTTCTCTGAAAGCTGCATTTTAGAGTAGGTGATCAGGACATATTACTTGAGTGAATGAATGAATGAAGCCGTGTATTTGATACACATACTTTTTTTAAAGACACTCTGCAGACATTCTCCTCCTTCCCATCAGCTGTTTGCTCTTGAACCAGCATTTACGGTCCAGCTTGTACTTACAACCGAACTAATGACGCTCCTTCAGGATGGATGTGTCAATCAGATTCTAGTGAAGAAATTTGCTAATTGTTTCTCTGAAGTCGTAAGCAGGTAGATTTGGTTATAATGACGGTACATGCACATATGGTATATATTTGCATGTTAGCAAATGACTCTGTGACTTACCCACCTTTGAAATATGCACAGTGTGACTTATTCACCTATGAAACCTGCACATTGATCTTGTTAATATCCGCACTGATGCAGCCAGTCGCAGTGGCTCATGCCTGTGATGCCAGCATTTTGGGAGACCGAGGTGGGCAGATCTCTCGAGGTCAGGAGTTCCAGACCAGCCTGGCTAAATGGTGAAACCCCATTTCTACTAAAAATACAAAAATTAGCTGGACATGGTGGCATGTGCCTGTAATCCCAGATATTCAGGAGGCTGAGGTAGGAGAATCGCATGAGCCTGGGAGGCGGAGATCACAGTGAGCCAAGATCACACCACTGCACTCCAGCTTGGAGGACAGAGTCAGACTCCATCTCAAAAAAAAAAAAAAAAAAAAAACTCCACGCACTGCAACAACCACTTACGAATCTTTTTCCTAGTTTCTTTAGAGAAATAACCAGAAAGACTCCTACCTTCTTCTTAACATCTCAGAATAAATAACTACCAAGGTAGACAGCAACAAAGTTTATCCAGAAGGCCGGCAAGGCCCTTGTGGGCCGGAGATGGTGATATTACTACTTCCTTCCTGGTCAGAGATGAGCTCCTACCTGCGGTCCCCAGCCATGGCACGGATACAGTATTGCTGTGTGGTTCTCCAGTGGCCCCTGGTCCAAGCAGACGTCTTTTGCCTTGTTGTTGCGAAGCTGCAAGAATAGACAAAACATGATCCGTCAGAGCTCCGCTAGTGGAGGTGTGGATGCCCAGTCACTGTTCTACCATGCCTTGGTTCCAACTTCATGATGGGAAGACCACACAGGCCTCTAAGTGAGGACCAGGGCTCAAGTCTGTGCAGTGATCACCTTAGCAAGAAAAATCAAGTCTTAAGGTGGATGGCATGGATCCTAGGTCTCTGACTGTGTCCTGGGCAGCTTGCCCCCCACCCTCACAGCACCTCCATTCCTAACATGAAAGGCAATCTGAGGGAACTTCTGCACATAGGAGCACTGGTTACCCAGATCTTAGGCTTCTAAACGGCTTTGAAGCTTCTATGCGGCTTATAGGCTTCTCAGTGGCTTCTAAGGCTTCTAAGTGGCTTGTAAAATCTAGTTATCCAGATGGTTAGGCTTCTAAGTGGGCCTCAGCACCAACATTGGTTTTCATAAACCAGGTAATCAAAGGTTAGCTTTTCAGGTCATTACGTGCATAAAGGCATGAAGAACCTAAGACTCCTAGGCTGGACGCGGTGGCTCATGCCTGTAATCCCAGCACTTTGGGAGGCTGAGGTAGAAGAATCGCTTGAGCCCAGGAGTTCAAGACCAACGTGGGCAACATAGCGAGGCCCCATCTCTACAAAAACATTAAAACAAATTAAGCAGGCGTGGTGGCACACACGTGTAGTCCCAGCTACTCAGGAGGCTGAGAAGGCAGGATGGTTTGAGCCCAGGAGTTCCAGGCTGCAGTGAGCCATGATTGTACCACTAGACTCCAGCCTGGGCGACAGAACAAGACCTATTTCTAAAAAAAAGAAAAAAAAACCCTAAAAGCTTACTATCATAAAATGCTCTAGCAGTATCTATTTATATATTCAAAAACATATACCTATGCTGTGCTAAGCACCATTGTAGGTGTTTGGAACGCACCCACAGAGGAAATAGACAAAAGTCCCCAAAGCAACACCCGTGAAACTAAGCATGGGTCTTTGGGAGCGTGTAAGAACTGATCTCATTTGGATCTCTGGGTGCACTGTGATCTACACGGGTATCCATCCCACCAGCACCCTAGGGTCTCAATGGGTGGGAAAAAGGTAATGTTGCTGGTCCTCTCCATCTATATTCATTCCCCTCCAGATTACATTCCCCATCGAAACAGAGAGGAAAAGGCATTCTGTTTCTTTTATTTTCTTTTCTTTTTGAGACAGAGTTTCGTTCTTGTTGCCCAGGCTGAAATGCAATGGTGCAATCTCGACTCACTGCAACCTCCACCTCCTGGGTTCAAGCGATTCTCCTGCTTCAGCCTCCCAAGTAGCTGGGATTACAGTTGCCCGCCACCATGCCAAGCTAATTTTTTGTATTTTTAGCAGAGACGGGGTTTTGCCACGTTGGCCAGGCTGATCTTGAACTCCTGACCTCAGGTGATCCACCTGCCTTCCACCTGCCTTGGCCTCCCAAAGTGCTGGGATTATAGGGCGTGAACCACTGCGCCTGGCCGGCATTCTGTTCTTTATGTACCTAAATTGTGTTTAGGCTCAGACAACTTGAGCAGATTTTTTTTCTTCTTTTGTTTTTTTGAGATGGAGTCTTGCTCTGTCGCCCAGGCTGGAGTACAGTGGCGCGATCTTGGCTCACTGCAAGCTCCGCCTCCCAGGTTCAAGCCATTCTCCCACCTCAGCCTCCCGAGTAGCTGGGACTACAGGCACCTGCCACCACCCCGGCTAATTTGTTTGTATTTTTAGTAGAGACAGGGTGGTCTCGATCTCCTGACCTCGTGATCTGCCCGCCTCGGCCTCCCAAAGGGATTACAGGCCTGAGCCACTTCGAGTAGATTTTTAAATCCTTGTTTTTTTTCTTTGAGTGACAGGGTCTTGCCTGTACTCCAGGCTGGAGTGCAGGGGCGCAATCACAGCTCACTGCAGCTTCCATCTCTTGGCCTCAAGCAATCCTCCCATTTCAGCCTCCCAAAGTGCTGGGATTACAGGTGTTAACCACTATGCCTGGCTGAGAACTCTTTACATATTAAGCACATGAATGTTTTAACAGAGTATTTGCTTTACGTCATGATTTGAGACTGCCAAGCTTTTAAACTTTGTTCTAATGTTTCTGCAATCAAATCTATCATTCAGTAATTTAATAAATATTTATTGAAGGCCTGGTAAGTGCCTGACACTGTGCTAAATTTAATGAGCAAAAGACAAATAACATCGTCCCTGCCCTGAAGTAGTCCACGGTCTACTGCAATGACTGAAATATGCTAGGGCCAACAAGGAGAGCTTCTTTTTTATTTTTTATTTTTTAGATGGAGTCTTGCTCTGTCATCAGGCTGGAGTGCAGTGGCACGATCTCAGCTCACTGCAACCTCCACCTCCTGGGTTCAAGTGATTCTCGTGCCTCAGCCTCCTGAGTAGCTGGGACTACAGGCACGCACCACCACACCCAGCTAATTTTTGTATTTTTAGTAGAGACGGGGTTTCCCCATATTGGCCAGGATGGTCTCAATCTCCTGACCTTATGATCCACCTGCCTCGGCCTCCCAAAGTGCTGGGATTACAGGCGTGAACCACTGCCACCTGCCAAGGAGAACTTCTTTACCCCTTCCAAGGATTCAGAGATAACTGCTAAGAGGTGACTCCTGCCCTAAGCATTAAAAGCATATGTAGGCTGGGTGTGGTGGCTCACACCTGTAATCCCAGTGCTTTGGGAGGCTGAGGCTGGAAGATCGCTTAAGGTAAGGAGTTTGAGACAAGCCTGGGCAACATAGTGAGACCCCAACTTCACAAAAAATAAACAAAATTAGCTAGGCATGGTAGCATGTGCTTGTAGTCCCAGCTACTTGGGAGGCTGAGGTGGGAGGGTGGCTTCGGTCCAGGAGTTTAAGGCTACAGTGAGCTGAGACTGTGCCACTGGATTCCATCTTGGGTGACACAGCAAGGCTGTGCCTCAAAAAAAAAAAAAAAGTTGTCTAGCGCCAACAGCAGTGGCTCACACCTGTAGTATCAGCTACTAGGGAGGCTGAGGTGGGAGGATTGCTTGAGCAGAGGAGTTCCTGGCTATAGTATGTCACGATCATGCTATTGTACTCCAGCCTGGGCAACAGAGCAAGACCTTATCTCTTTTTTTTTTTTTAAAGGAAGAGCTATCTAAAAAATGTTTTTTGATTAATTTGGTTTCTTTCATTCAACACTATAGTCCATCTGAAATGTATATCTGTAAATGGTGACACTCAGCAGGTGGAGAAGGAGTAATAGAACCAGATGCCTTAAAATGTTAACATTGATTATATCTGGGAACTGGGATTTGGAGTAAGTTTAGTTTTCATCTGTGTATTTCCAATAGACTGTATGTATTGATTTTATTATTTTAAAAGAAAGTCTGTAACACCAAAAGGCTTCTCTCTTCCAAATAATCAGACTCTGATCACAATGTCACCTCCAATGCCACCCCCACTGTATGGCTCAAGGGACATCATTTATACTGTGGTTGATGTCAAAGGCAGCTCCTGGAGTTGTGGAGTGCACAGACTGTGGAGCTGTACACAGCAACTCTGGCAGTCTTCTAGCCTATGTGGTTTGTGCCTATAGCCCGAGATACTCGGGAAGCGAAGTGGGAGAATCGCTTGAGCCAGGACTTCAAGGCCAGCCTGGCAACATAGTGAGACCTCATTTCTACAAAAAAAAAAAAAAGAAGAAAAAAAAATTAGCCAGGTATGATGATGTGTACCTGTAGTCTCAGCTACTCAGAAGGCTGAGGTGGAAGAATAGCTTGAGTCCAGGAGTTCAAGGCTACAGTGAGCCAAGATTGTGCCACTGCACTCCAGCCTGGGGGACACAGGCTGGTCGTCATTTTTATTGTTTCCTTTTTAGTAACTATTTTTCTTCTAATGATAAAAGTATCACCTAACATTAGTGAAAGTTGGAAAAGCATGACAAAGTACCCCCATCCCTAAAACTGCCCAAAGTCCTACTTACTACCCAATGTAATTATAAGTATCTTCTGCATTTCCCAATGCTATTATCACACTTGCTTCCAATCTAAAATAGCAGCAAATTGAGTTTTCTCATCCTGAGTTTTTTCCTTTTAAGCATGATGGTATCAATATTTTTCTCATGTCATTAAACTTTCGTACCTACCATTTATAACAGCTATAAAATATCTCAAACCATGAATGCATTATATTCAACTAATCTTCAAGTGAAATTTAAAAAAAATTTCCTCAAAAATAACATGTCTGAGCTGAACAATTTTACTCTCAAATCTTTGTCCTTATTTCAGATTATTTGCTTGGGATAAGAGTGGAGAAGAAACTATGATTGTCATTATTAAGCTTTTCAATACATGTGGCTCAAATTGCTTTTTAAAAGGCTTGTTTCAATTTGCACTATCACAGAGGATATGATTTTTTTTCATATTACTAAGGCCTTGCCTATAAAGTATTAACACATATTCCATAAAATGAATCTTTGTTCGTTTGCAGATAGGAAAAAAAAAAAAAAAAAAACAACCACCTCTGTGTATTTAATTTTTTATTTTCTTTGACTATGAAATAAATTTTAAATTGTCATGTATTTTTCATCCATGTGTATTTTTTCTTGTGTAACTGACCTTGTACTTTGTTTATTTTTCTTTGGGGATGTTTTATTTTGTTGTTTAAATCAAATTTTTAAAATAATGCCTGTAATCCCAGCACTTTGGGAGGCGGAGGCGAGTGGATCACTTGAGGTCAGGAGTTCAAGACCAGCCTGGCCAACATGGCAAAACCTCGTTTCTACAAAAACACAAAAATTAGCTGGACGTGGTGGCGTGTGCCTGTGACCCCAGCTACTAGGGAGGCTGAGGCAGGAGAATTGCTAAAACCTGGGAGGTGGAGGTTGCGATGAGCCGAGATCACGCCACCGCACCCTAGCCTGGGTGACTGTCTCAAAAAAAAAATTAACTTAACTTGCGAAGCTTATTATATATTAACGGTATTTGTTCATCTATAGCATTTGTGGTATATGTATTTCCAATTTGGTGTATTATTTCTCTACTCAGTTGATATACAGATTATTTTAATATTTATAAGCTTGGATCCATGACACATTTCCTTTGTATTTCTTGCATGGCTTTCATTCTTAGAAAGCCCTTCTGGCCGGGCACGGTGGCTCACGCCTGTAATCCCAGCACTTTGGGAGGCCGAGGCGGGTGAATCACGAGGTCAAGAGATCGAGACCATCCTGGCCAACATGGTGAAATCCTGTCTCTACTAAAAATACAAAAAATTAGCCGGGCTTGGTGGCAGGCGCCTGTAGTCCCAGCTACTCGGGAGGCTGAGGCAGGAGAATGGCGTGAACCCGGGTGGTGGAGCTTGCAGTGAGCAGCGATTGCGCCACTGCACTCTAGCCTGGGCGACAGAGCGAGACTGCAACTCAAAAAAAAAAAAAAAAAAAAAAGAAAGCCCTTTTTCATTCAGAAATGAGATTCATGACTATTTCCGCATGGTTATTTTATTATTTCTTACATGTAATGCTACAGTTCATCTGGAATCTACTTTGGTAAACGGTGAGCTGTAAAAATCTAAATTGATTTATTTTCCAAAGAGCTAGGAAATTGACCCAATTGTCTTAGGAATAATCCATTCACTGCCCATTGTTGTTCGATTCTTCCTTTATATTTAATATTACTTAGATAATTTAAAAAAAATTCATGCTTTTATTTTGAGAAGAAAAGGCAAGGCAGTTTATATCTATTAATAACTACTGCTGTGTGCCAGGTGCTTTTTTTTTTTTTGAGACAGAGTCTCACTCTGTCACCCAGGCTGGAGCGCAGTGGCGTGATCTCAGCTCACTGCAACCTCTGCCTACTGGGTTCAAGCGATTCTCCTGCCTTAGCCCTGAGTAGCTGGGATTACCTGCACCAGTCACCATGCTCAGCTAGTTATACACACACACACACACACACACACACACACATATATATATATTAGTAGAGACAGGACTTTCCCATGTTGGCCAGGCTGGTCTTGAACTCCGGACTTCAAGTGATCCGCCTGCCTTGGCCTCCCAAAGTGATGGGATTACAGGCATGAGCCATGGCACTTGGCCACACCAGGTACTGTTCTAAGAACTCTACATATCACAGCTCATTTTATACCCCCAGGAACCCTGGAGAGGAGATACTCTCCTTCCTCCCATTTTATAGATGAGGGAATGGCTGCCAAGAGGACCCACACGGCTGGTAACAGCCTACTAGGATTTGAACCCAGCAGGCTGGCTCCAGTCTTCATGTATCCCTAACCGCCCTAGAGACTGCCCTTGCAAGACCTGAGCATCCCATTCCAAATTCCAGCTCAGGAGAGTCACCACTCTACCCCGATGACTTAACCTGTGGTGGATTTACTTTCTCTAAAAGGCAGCAGGCAAAGAATAGGAAAATCCACAGTTGTAGAAAAATGTAAATACTCTAAGTCAAAGGGATTCCTCTTAGCTCTAAGATGGTAATCACAGGGAGTCCCAGGGAAGAAAACCAGATTGCGGAGCTAATGGGGTATCTCAGCCAAATTGAGAGCACTCGGCTCCCTGCTCCTTGGCCTGACTGCGTGTCACCGATTCTATCTCAAACAGGCATCGCAAGGGAGAACGAGGTGGACGCGTGAGTGTTTCTATACGAAGATGTTCTCAGCAACGGTACTTGTGATATTTTAAAATTGGAAAAGACACCAGTGTCTATGTTCTCAAGCAAAGTCCAGCTTACACAAAAAGTGGAACCATGTGTGGCTATTAATTACTGACAAAAAGTATTTCATGATACACTTACATATCCTGCATATCATTGAGTAAAATTTCAAACAATTAGGCATTGTGAATGGAATCGTTTTAGCAAAAAAAATACATGGGTATATACACATGCACACACATATACACGCACACACACACATACACACACACACAGAGTCCAGAGGTCCATACATCACAGTGTACATGTTATCTCTGGTATCCGGATCCCCACGTCCAATCTTGGCTTCGTGACTTATACGCTCTGTGACCTTCGGTAAGTTAGATAATTTCTCTAAGTTTCAGTTTTCTTATCAAGAAAACAGAAGTAACTCTAATCTCTCATAAGGTGAAGGTGAAATTAATTTGTATGCAAAAAACACTTAGAATACTGCCCAGTACTTCAAAAGCACTCAAATATTCACCCCTAGTATTATTGTTTTCAAAATGTTCTCAAATGCATATTGATGGTATTTGTAATAAGAGAAAAATCGCTTTGCTTTCAGGTTTAGAAAGGTGATATGATCACAGCATAGACAATCTGAGAACATTTCCTCCTTTCTTTGATGATAAGTGATTCCAGCCCACAGCACAGAGCAATGGAGGACTCCAACCCCCCTGCCTCTCTTTACATCCAAACTTCCTTCTCAATATCTCCATTCACAGGTCTCAGAGGACCTCAAAGTCAAAATTTCTCAAACAGGATTCATTATCTGCCACATATCTCAGGCAAAGAAGACTGTCATAGTCTTTTATCCATAGTCCATTATACATTCATCACATTTGTTCCCTACCCCAACCCCCTGGCTAGAGAGAATCTTGCTATCAGGGCCGGCACCTCCAAAAACCACTCATTGAATGAATGAATGAGCAACTCTATTTCTCCCCAGCAAAGCAACCTACAGCATATTGAACAGCATTCCAAGCCAAAAGCATGCACGGTCTGATTTACCTCCCCGTAAGCAACAGTATTATTGTATCTTCTCATTTCTGGGTAAACATGGTCCAGGTACCACTGGAAATTCTTACACTTTAAACTTTTCCTTAAGGCTCTTCTTTCAGAGACATCACCGATGTCAATTCCCGGATTCTGAAAAGAGAGAGAAGCCAAGGGGTGTTAGTGACTATGGAGCTCTGGCCAGAGTGGGGCACAGGTGGAGTCACTTCCAGGGAAAGCTTCACATAGAAGATCTTAAGCCTGGGCCGGGCGCGGTGACTCATGCCTGTAATCCCAGCACTTTGGGAGGCCGAGGTGGGCCAATCACGAGGTCAGGAGATCGAGACCAGCTTGGCCAACATGGTAAAACTCCATCTCTACTAAAAATACAAGTAATTAGCTGGGTATGGTAGCGGGTGCCTATAATCTCAGCTACTCGGGAGGCTGAGGCAGGAAAATCGCTTGAACCCAGGAGGCAGAGGTTGCAGTATGCTGAGATCGCGCCACTGCACTCCATCCCGGGCGACAGTGTGAGACTGTCTAAAAAAAAAAAGAGAAGATCTTATGCCTCTTATGCTTATTCAGAAGGGTTTTTTTGTTGTTGTTCTGGTTTTATTGAGACGGGCTGGGAGTACAGTGGTGTGATCTCATCTCACTGCAACCTTGTCCTCTTGGGTTCAAGCAATTCTCCTGCCTCAGCCTCCCCAGTAGCTGGGATTCCAGGCTCACGCCACCACGCTTGGCTAATTTTTGTATTTTTAGAAGAGATGGGGTTTCATCATGTTGGCCAGGCTGGTCTTGAACTCCTGACCTCAAGTGATCGGCCAGCCTTGGTCTTCCAAAGTTCTGGGATTACAGGTGTGAGCCACCGCACCTGGCAGAAAGGGCGGTTTAAGGAGACCTATTTGACTCATCCAGACCCAGGCCAGGGAACCCTTCTTCCTGAGCAAAGTCAGGAACCTGCAACAACAAAGGTCCCAGCCAAGCCAACCATCCTTATCATTGCTGTGCAAATGGATTTCTGGGACACACTGATGTTGACGACTTACATTCTCAGTTTCTTCCCTTCCACATTTCCTTAGTAACTATCAGAGACAATTATTAGAGGAATTATTTGATTAGGACAAGAAAAGAAATGCCTACAACCACCTCCTGTCTTTCTTTCCTATACCTGCAAAATTTCTCCTTTTGTTGGCTCTTTGCGAAGTTCATTATATGCAGAAGTGAAAATAATTTTCCATTGCAAAGCTTGTAATGATGTTCTAATGAATAATTCACTCTGCTTTTACAGAAATGAACCTGTAATGGCTGCTGTGTGCTGACAGGGAAAATAAAGTATCTGAAATATGACTCCACAGACTCAGCTGCAAGATGGCCAGGAATTAGCAGAGACAGGATGCACTGGGGGGCCTAAGAGAAGACTTCCAATTATGTCATTAAGATCACTTGGGCAGTCAAACAGTGACTTTAAAGGGAAATCTCTTTAAATGTCAAATTTATTCAATCTCAAAGACAACCCTGAGCAGGAACCTTTAACTCTTTGTTTTAATATATTTAGCATGATTCATGAAATGGTCTTTTTTTTTTTCTGAGATGATGTCTGGCTCTTGTTGCCCAGGCTGGAGTGCAATGGTGCGATCTTGGCTCACTGCAACCTCTGTCTCCCAGGTTCAAGTGATTCTCCTACCTCAGCCTCCCAAGTAGCTGGGATTACAGGCATGCACCACCACGCCCAACTAATTTTGCATTTTTAGTGGAGACAGGATTTCTCCATGTTGGTCAGGCTGGTCTCAAACTCCCGACCTCAGGTGATCTGCCCGCCTCGGCCTCCCAAAGTACTGGGATTACAGGCGTGAGCTAATGGTCATTTTTAAAAAGGCTGGTAGGTTACCACTGGCATTTGGGACAAGAGATTGTCTGCAGTCACGGACAAAGCACTTGGCTACAGTCAAAAGACTTGAGTTATTTGTAACTCTAAGTCACATCACCATTCCAGGTCAAAACTTGAGGCCAGGTGCAGTGTCTCACGCCTGTAATCCCAGCATTTTGGGAAGCTGAGGTGGGAGGATTGCTTGAGCCGAAGAGTTTGAGACCAGCCTGGGCAACCTGGCAAAACCTCGTCTCTACAAAAAATATAGAAGTTAGACAGGTAGAGGGCGCACGCCTGTGGTCCCAGCTACTCGGGAGGCTGAGGTGGGAGGATGGCTTGAACCTGGGAGATGGAAGTTACAGGGAACCAAGATCGTGCCACTACACTCCAGTCTGGGTGACAGAGTGAGACCCTATCTCATAAAAATAAACAATTCCCCTTTACAAAGCAGGAATAATAGTAATACCGATTTCACTATTTCACAGGGCTGGGGTGACGTTTTGTATGAGGACCTGAACTGACATCCCTGCCCATGTGCTTTGTGTGGGGCCTTAAGCAAACCCCTTTTAGCTTCTCATAGCTTCAATTTCTTCATCTGTAAAATGAACATCATAAAACGTTCATATCAAGCTAACATTTATGGAACACTTAATATTTGCTAAGCTGTGTTCTCAGCCTTATTTTATCTTCACGGGCATCCTATCAGGTAAATTTTAACAATTCGTGTTTATAGATGAGGAAACTGAGGCAGACAGTTCTTACATCATGAGGTTGTTATGAGAATTAAATGAGATATTACAAATAACGATCTATTAGGTACCTGGGACATAGTAAGTACTCAACAAATGTTACGTATATTTAAATAATAATGGCTAAAAGCACTTAATTGCTTAATAAAAGTGCTAAGTGGCCAGAAGGGGTTTTTTAATTCTTGAGAATGTATTTCAAAACCTATAACAACACTGAATAAATTCCTCAATTTTATCTTCTTGACCCGCAAATTTGGCACATATCCAACCGTATTTCTTCTATTCCGGGCTCTAGCCTCCTGACACACAGGGGTTGCCATCTCTCAATGAGCACCACTCCAGGTGACTTTCCAGCATGGCTCAGACACCTATGGGTGCTCTGGCTGAGGAGATAAACTGACCTGTGGCTGAGGGTGCAAGTCACGCCACTGTGCAGCATAGGACGAACCACGCATCCTGTGCCAGGTGCCACTCTCAGCATGCCACATGTATGAATTCATTTAGTTCTTACAATCACCCCAGGAAGGAGAATCTGCTATTATTCTCATTTTACAGCTGAGGAAAATAAGGCACAGTTGACCCTCTATATCCACGATTTCTATATCCATTGGTTCAACCAACTGCAGACTGAAAATATTTTTTAAAAGCCCAGCAAGAACAATATAACAATAAAAAAACACAAATAAAGCATAAGAAGTATTCACATAGCATTTACATTGTATTATCTATAAGTAATCTAGAGATGATTCAGCCATAAAAATAAATAATTTAACAGTATTTGCAATGACCTGGATGAGATTACAGAGTATTATTCTAATGGAAAACCAAACACCATGTGTTTTCACTGATATGTGGGAGCTAAGCTATGAGGACGCAAAGGCATAAGAATGATACAATGGACTCTGGGGACTTTGTGGGGAAGAGTGGGAGGGGGCGAGGGATAAAAGACAACAAATATGGTGCAGTGTATACTGCTCGGGTGATGGGTGCACCAGGATCTCACAAATCACCACTAAAGAACTTACTCATGTAACCAAATACCACCTGTACCCCGATAACTAATGGAAAAATAAAATTAAAAAAAAAAACTTTGTGCTGCCATATATATATATATATATAGACGGGAGGTTATGCTTAGGTTATATGCAAGTACTATGCCATTTTGTATCAGGGACTTGGGCATCTGTGAGTTTTGCTATCCACAGGGAGTCCTGGAACGAATCCCCTGGGGATACCAAGGGATGAATGGTACAGAGAAGATGAGTGGATTTGGTCAAGATCTCCTGATTCACAAATGATAGAGCTGGGATTCAAACCACGCTGACGTACAACTACCGCACGACACTCCTGTGGGACTGCAGTAACATGGAGATTTCCTTGGGTCATCTTCTGAGCAGAATGCGGAGGAGAGCTGAAGAACTAGGGGATTTGGCATAGAGTAAAGGCATACGACACAGGGCAGCTGGAGCTCCACGGGAAGTCACACACAGTGACAGGATGAAGGGTCTGCTGCCAAATATCTGGGCAAGAACTTTGTGGACATAGCATATGATCAAGAGCAGGGCAGCCAGATTAACATAATAAGACTGGGATTAACACAATAAGACTCTTCTAATCTCTGTAAGTGGATTTAAAGACATTTCCATTGTGCTAGCCCTCGCGTTAGGCAGGAGTTCTAAAGCTGAGACATCTGTGAACCCCTTTGAAATGCATTCATAATTTTTCTAAGCATGAGCATTTTCTGGGGAGGAACGATTGGTTTATTAAAGAAATCGTGACCAAATAGTAAGGATCACTGTGCTGGGGTGGTGGGGAAAGGCTGGTGATCCCTACCTCCAGCGGCAGGTTCCACGCTATGTACACATGAGACTTGTAATCGTCCATCCAGACCTCAGCAACGCGGAGAGCATTCCTCTTGGTGTAGAAGCCGATGTTGCTATTATATGGCTTCTTCTTCCGCTCAATGTGGGCCACCCGTGAGCAAGGAAGGACCTCCATGCTGCCCCCACAGAGCCATACCTAGGGGTACAAAGATTTCATCAGCCTGAAAAAGAAATTCCCAGAGGCTATGACCCCTCCCCAAGCCCAAAAGCAATGGTTCAGCTGACTTTGCATACATGTGAAATACATTTTAATATATAAAGCCAATGAGAGGTTGTGCACGGTGGCTCATGCCTGTAATCCCAGCACTTTGGGAGGCTGAGGTGGGCAGATCACTTGAGTTCAGGAGTTAGAGACCAGCCTGGCTAACATGGTGAAACCCCGTCTCTATTAAAGATAGAAAAATTAGCCAGGCATGATGGCATGCGCCTATAATCCCAGCTACTCGGGAGGTTGAGGCACAAGAATCACTTGAACCTGGGAGGTGGAGGTTGCAGTGAGCTGAGACCACGCCACTGCACTCCAGCCTGGTTGACAGAGCAAGAGTCTGTTTCTAAATACATAAATAAATAAATAAAGCAAGCCAATGAAAGTTCAAGGCTGGTTTGTTACTGCTGTGTGGTCTAACATAACCTGACTAAAACATATAAAAAAGAGGCTTGTGAGAATTCTTATAGAAACAACAACTCAGGATATAAAATCCACCCCTAGGTACGAAAGGCCCATAAACCTAAGCTGGCCATGGCAGCACAAGAGTTTTCTTAAGTTCTCAATAATGCACAACTGGCATTCCTGAAGGGTTGCCTTTCCCACCTGGCTGAAGCTATGCCCTGCCAATGTAGAATGGAAAATTCATACCACGAAACAGATCTTCTTTATTCATATCAGCACAAGCTGTGTATAATGATTTAGTTCTGTGGTGTGTTTTGTTTTGAGACAGGGTCTCTCTCTGTCACCCGGACTGGAGTGCAGTGGTGCGATCATAGCTCACTGTAACTTTGAACTCCTGGCTTCAAGTGATCCTCCTGCCTCAGCCTTCCAAGTAGCTGGGACTACAGGTATGTGCCTCCATGCCCAGTTAATTTTTAAATATTTTTTGTAGAGATGAGGTCTCGCTATGTTGCCCAGGCTGGTCTCACACTCCTGGCCTCAAGCGATTCTTCCACCTAGGCCTCCCAAAGTGTTGGTATTACAAGCATGCGCCACTACTCCCAGCCTAGTTCTACACTGTTAATATGCTCTACGTTGGAGTCCTGTGGGTACAGATGCCAAGCCTTCTGGAAGCATCCACTCCAATGCCATCATGAGCAGCTGTCGCTTGCTATTACTGAACTATTCAGAAGGAAGGCTGCAATGATGGCTGCCTTTGAGGGATGCAAAAGCCCAAGGACGTGGGACTTCCCTTCCCTCTGCACGGGGATGGCAGGCACCTAGGCTGTAAGGCCCTGCTCCAAAAGGACAGCTGGACCATCCAACTTCTCTTGGTCCAGGTGGGAAAATAAAAAAATAAAAACCTTATCGTCAAGAAAAAATTAATTTATGGAAATGAAGTTCCCAGTACCAGTAGAAAAAAAGGAAAATGACAGAAAAGTTTCTGTGAGGGACTTGTGAGGCTGTTCTGCTGTGAAGACACTGTATGCTCTGCATAAGTGACAGTTTTGCAAGTGAGCTGACTCAGGTGGGCTTTCTCCAAGATGAGTCACTTCAAGCCATTCCACCTTTAGTCTCCCAGTAACTGCCATAGCAAGAATACCGGGACACTCTTGAGTGTTGGCATACCCCCTTCTTGACTTTTGTTGACTGAATTTGGTGGCAAAATTTGTTTGCGTGTGTATGATGTTTTGTTTCTATTTCCCAACTTTGGTTATACTACAGGGAAATGATACAGATAGAAAATTCTCCCATAAAGCAAGAATCCTCACTTTGCTTGCTTCTTCCAGGAGGAACTGTGGGCTAAGTGGTTAGCAGAGAATAGATGTTCCAGACTTCTTTGATCTGGGACTGGACAGCTAGATGCCCTAGCATGTTAGGTTAGACCCAGCTGCTGGCCACGGAAGGAAGTCAAGGAGGCTAAATGTTGGCAAAGGGCCTGGGAATAGAGACAAGAAATTGGTGTCTTAGAGACTAAAACAAGGCAGCTGAATTTCAAGGGACGGACAATATATAAAGAATCAGGGTCTCACAATGATGTTGCAAGACTCAGGGAATGAATGAAAAGATGTACCACATTCAAGGACTGGAAGAATTAACATTGTCAAGATGGTAATATACCCAAAATTGATCTAAAAATTCAACACAATCCCTATAAAAATCCCAGCTGGATTCCTTGAAGAAATTAACAAGCAGATCCTAAAGTTCATAAGGAAAAACAAGGGACCTCAAATAGCTAAAGCAACCTTGAAAAGAACAAACTGGGAGGACTTCACTCCCCAATTTCAAAATTTAATACAAAGCTACTATAGTCAAGACGGTGTGGTACTGGCATAAGGACAGACATACAGATCAATAGAATAGAACTGAGGTCCAGAAATAAACTCTCACACTTACGGTCAACTAACTTTCAACAAGGGTGTCAAAACAATTCACTGGGATAAGGAATAATATCTTCAACAAATTGTGCTGGGACAACATGCAAAAGAATGGACATGGCTCCTACCTCACACCATATGAAAAATTAACTCAAAATGGATCAATGGCCTAAACTAAGAGCTAAAACTATAAAACTCTTAGAGTAAAAATTCATGACTTTCAATTAAGCAAATGTCCAACAATTGATTAATGCATAAACAAAATGTAACATATCCATATGATGGAATATTATTTGGGAAAAAATGAAATGTTGATACATGCTACAATATGGATAAACCTGGAAAGCATGCTAAGCAAAATAAGCAAGTCACAAAGGACTATATATTCTATGATTCCATTTATATCACATGTCTGGTAAATAAATTGATGCTTGCTTGGGAGGTGGTGGGTTGGGGGGGAGCTGGAGGAAGGTAGAGTGACTGCTAATGGGTTTGGGGTTTCTTTTTAGGGTGATCAAAGCATTCTAATATTGACTGTGGTGAACTTTGCCCAGCTCAAACATACTGAAAAAACCATTGAGTGGCACACTTCAAATGGACGAATTGTAAGGGTATGTGAATATATCTACAAAGCCGTTATAAAAATAGATAGATAGATAGATAGATAGATAGATAGATAGATAGATAGATAGATAGATAGATAGATAGATAGACAGATAAACAGAGAGATGGGGGAAAGTAGATGCAGGGGTGAATCTGTTTGGGGAGGCTCAGGAGGATGGATGGAAGCAAAGCAGAGCTCTTCAAGGACTCATTACTTAGCAGGGATGACAGACACAGGTGCATAAGAGACCTTAGCAAAAGCCTGAAACCCTATCATGAGAACGGAGGTGCCAAGTGGGAACAGAACCCACAAGCCAGGCTGACTTGGCACCACATCCTCCATAAACCATCCAGACCAAGGTCAGAATGGCTTTCACGCCTGGGGTGCAGCCAAACTGCCAAGAGGGTTCAAGTGGATGTAGCTGTTAGGAGTGGAGGTGAGAGGATGGAGGAGCCAGATGTTGGCTGTGTTAGCCCTATGTTGGACACCAAGCCTTTTAAGCAAGGGGAGGGAGATGGCAAACAGATATGTGGCAGGAAGCTCAGCACATCTGTCCCGTGTGGCAGAGACACGGGCTTCCTGTCCTGGGCTCTGTGCTGTGGATATCAGCCAGCACACTCAGTGGGCATTGACCTAGGGTCCCTCAGCTCTCCCTGTAAAGTCTGGGGAGGACTGAGGGGCTCCTGGGCTGGCAGATGTCTTGAAGGCATGCCCCACTGTGGGGTCTAGCAAGCCCAGGGTGAACTGCCAGGGTCAGTGCCTGCCCAGGAATCCTGCTGCTGGCCTGGATGCCCACAACACTGCCATTGCCGGGCATGCATTGTGGTCATTATCCTGCCTGCCCCAGCCTACTCTGCACTTTAGCTCATCACCTCCAGTGACTCAGACTGGATTTAAAATCCTAAGCATGAGCTATCATTACCAGCACCTCTTGGGTGAGACAGAAAACGAGGGCTCCTCTTGCTCACCTCTCCTCTGCTCTCCACTTTCACAGCTCCCTCCCCTTAGAGAGGCCAGTATACCCGCTCTGCCTACTCCAGACCCCAGGACCAGTCCAGTAATGACAGAAAACACCAAACGCCAACTCCCTCATCAGCTCATCACAGATGAGGAAACTGAGGGTAAGAGAGGTGGAGTAAGTGGTTTATAACCCCACAGTCAGTAAGGGGAGAAGTCAGAACCACACCCTCCACCACATGTGACAGCAGCAGGCACTGGCTTCTCCTGCCCAGGGAGAGCTGACCAACAGCCTGTAGACCGCTTGGCTCCTCCTCAGCCACAGCCCTGTCCCTCACTCCAGGTGCCTGGTTGGCGCCTCTGACCTGCATTGTAACCACAGTGATCGGGGAAACAGTGAGGACAGAGCTGGGTGTATGCGTATATCCAGAGGAAGTTCCATGGATCTGGAGTGGCACCAATGATATCCCAGGGTAGGAGGTCAAAGCCTGCTGCTGCACAAAGCCATGTGGCAGCATGGCTGTGCAAGGGACGTTGGAAGATGCCTGGGAGACAAGTGATTCTCTAGGCCCAAGGCTCTGCTCTATGTTGCTTGGCAGTGATCACCGGCAGAGCTCATGGGCTGGCTCTAAGTGACGATAAGCTGATGTGAAGTCTGCCAGTGGTTAAGCAACCAGGCCTACATAGCAGAAGGAAAGAAACGCAAGAAAGTGGACTGAAGGCTTTGAGCCTTAGCAATAAACCAACAGTCCAGCTAAGTCCCCTATGGAGGGGTATTCCCGGAAGGAGTGATATTCCACCTTGGCCTCCGAGCCCACCCAAGAGGTCTGGAAGCAAAAGGGGCACCTCCCTCTAAAGGGAACGATCCAGTTTATGTTTCTACCACACATAAGACCCAGCTATGAGTATCCCAAGTACAGCTGGTCCCAAGAAACGGTCCTGTGGATCTGTTCTCTACATCAATGTTCACCAGCCCACATGGCGAGTTCCTAGGCGGGCTGAAGAAATGATACTGAAGGGAAATGCAGAGAAAGGTGGGAACCAGACCCTGATTGGCATGTCTTTGATGCCAAGGAGGAAGAGCAGAGGGAAGTGCCCAAATGGAAAGCACTCCAGGCTGTGGCTCCTCACACAGTGGAGGCAGGACTCCTTCCAGATGGGTTGGAATGGGCCAAGTGGAGGGCACGCTCCAAGCTCTGGGATCCCTCCTGGGGGCAAAGAACCCACCGCAGGGTTCTCGGTGACCCCATGCTAGGGAAGTTGGGAAGTGGCCATGCTTAAATGGATATGGGCCTCCAGTAGGTATGGTGACTCCAGAAACAGATACTCTTCTATTAATTTATTTGTTCATCAAAAAATGATCCATTCAGGGCCTACTGGGCAGGGCAGGGGGACGAAATGAGAGGTGTTAGCAGACAAGGTCCTTGCTGTCATGAAGTGGGTAATCTAGCAAGGGAAATGCATTAATCAAAGAATCACAGGCGGAAATGCACCATCACAAAGGGAGCTTTTCCTTGAGGGAAAACAACACAGGGCTAAAAATCTAGCATGTAACACGGGGATGTGGCCAGTGGGCTCAGAGAAAGTATCCCCCAGGAAAGGATACTAAGGTGAAGTCTGAAGGGCTAGGCTGAGCTGAGTAGAGGAAGTGGGCAGCAGTCCCAAGTCCAGGGGCAACCAGCACAGTTGCAATGACCTTGTGAAGGAGAGAGCAGGGTGTGCTGGACTGTACTCAAAGATGGCAGCAACAATTCCACCCACGCTCGTTGGCAATGTGACTTTTTTGCTCTTCCTATAAAAAGGCTGAACCTATTTCCCCTCCCCTTGAATCTGGGCTGACTTTATTACGACTTCCATTGATTAACAGAATGCAAATGTGACGTCTCACATAACCCAAGACTAGGCCTTAGAGACTTTGCGGCTTGCACTTTCTTCCTCTTGGAATTCTGAGTCCATCAGGCTGTAAGGAAGCTAAGGATAAAAGACAATGGAACAGTAGAGGTCCAGCTATTCCAGACATCATGGCTGAAGACCAAGGCATGGGAGTGAGGCCAAGTGAGACTGGACACCCCCAAGACAACCCATCAGTGGGTTGCGTGCGTGCGTGCATGTGTGCCAGTGCGTGCATGCCGTTGTGTGTGTGCGTGCGTGCCAGTGCGTGCATGCTGTTGCGTGCGTGCGTGCCAGTGCATGCATGAGCACAGCCAGCGCCATGTGGAGCAGAGGAACCACCTGGCTGACCCCAGCCCAAACTTCCAAACTTCAGAATCTTAATCAAATCAATTGTTATTGAGGCCACTAAATTTGGGCTTACACAGCAATAGATACAGAGATACACAGAGGATATTCAAAGCTGAAAGAATAGCCATGTGGCTGGAACGCCAAAAATGGATTCAGAAAGTAGGGATGAAACAGAGGAGAGAAGTGGAAAACATTGGAGAGGCAGGCAGGGTTCACACCAGGCAATGATCTGGAGGTCATGTTAAAAATAAATTGATCTTTGTTGTAATGAGAAGCCACTGAAGGGTTTGGGTTTGAAAAGATCACTCTGGCTGAACTGTCGGGAAAAGACTGGCAGCATGAAGAGGGGAGATGGAGAAAACAAGAAAGCCTTGCTATTTTGCAGGGAAGAAGAGCTGATAGCTTTAGCAACAGCAACAAAATAGAGATGTAGATAAATTTGAAGGTTTTTTTTTTTTTGAGACAGTCTTGCTCTGTCACCCAGGCTGGAGGGCAGTGGCATGATCTTGGTTCACTGCAACCTCCACCTCCCAGATTCAAACAATTTTCCTGCCTCAGCCTCCCCAGTAGTTGGGATGACAGGTGTGTGCCACCATGGCTGGCTAACTGTTGTATTTTTAGCAGAGATGGAGTTTTACCATGTTGGCCAGACTGGTCTTGAACTCCTGACCTTAAGTGATCCACCTGCCTCAGCCTCCTGAAGTACTGGGATGACAGGCGTGAGCCACCATGCCTGGCTGAGGGATTTTTAATAGGCAAAATCATCAACAATAGATTGGATATGGCTTGGAAAGAGAAGGAGGGTTATGAATGACTCCTAGCTTTCCTGCTTAGCCACTGGATATACTGAAGCTTCATTCACTGGGGCAAAAAGCCTGCCCTAACCTACCCAGGCCTCTGGAATATGGGAGGGATGAGGCCAAAGAAACCATCACAAGACTCTGGGGGCTGGGAAGTCTTAGGCAGGACACATTGTTCTGCTTCCTGACAGTTGATGGTCCTGGAAGAAGAGGACACTATAGGAGGTGAATGTCCATGGGTGGGATTGATTTTCATCATTTTGGAGAGTCTTCAGGGACTTGCTTAGCCACTGGATATACTGCAGCTTCATTCACTGGGCCAAAAAGCCTGCCTAAACCTACCCAAGCCTCTGGAATATGGGAGGGATGAGGCAAAAGAAACCATCACAAGACTCTGGGGGCTGGGAAGTCTTAGGCAGGACACATTGTTCTGCTTCCTGACAGTTGATGATCCTGGAAGAAGAGACACTATGGGAGATGAATGTCAATGGGTGGGATTGATTTTCACCATTTTGGAGAGTCTTCAGTGGCACGTTGGTTTAATTACATCTTTTGATACATGTTTTATTCATACATTCAACTTCATCATTTAATAAATCCTTTCACTAGGCCCAGTGCAGTGGCATATGACTGGAATCCCAGCAATTTGGGAGGCTGAGGCAGGAGGATTACTTGAGGCCAGGAGTTCAAGACCAGCCTGGGCAACATGGCGAGACCCAGCCTCTACAAAAAACATTAAATAATTAGCCAGGTGTGGTGGCACAGGGTGGTGGTCTCATCTACTCAGGAGGCTGAGACAGGAGGATCACTTGAGCCCATGAATTCAAGGCTGCAGTGAGCTGTGATGATGCCACTGCACTCCAGCCTGAGTGACAGAGCAAGACCCTGTCAATCCATCCATCCATCCATCCATCCATCCATCCATCCATCCATCCATCCACCCACCCACCCATCCACCCATCCACCCATCCACCCATCCATCCATAAAATGAAATAACATTACAAACACCTGGATCCCACCCCAGCCCTATAAATCACATTCCCCAGGGATGAAGTTGAGGCACCTGGGGTTGTATGTAAAAAGGCCCCCCATGGGATTGAGATGTGTAGCCACATTTGGGAGCCACCAGCTTAGAAGGCTTCTAATATCGTTTCCAGGGTTGTGATCTGATGACTCAATTTTACAGAAGCTGAAAGAATTTAAGCAAGGGTTGTGCTCTGCCACAGCCTGGACAGCTGGATAGTAGCTTCAGGGACCCCAGGAAGAGCCACAGGCAACAAATGAGGATGCAGGGTGCCAGGTGCTGTGCAGGCCACCTGCTCCCCTGGGCACCTGTCACTGAGGAGCCTAGGCAGCCAGGGAGGAAAGAGGAGGCCAAGCCATCAAAACCAACATGACTGGTTCATTTATATTCACTATTCTCATAGGCTATGGGCTCCAAACACTTTTGATGTTTAAAAATGTAAAGCATACCTTCTCCAATATGTTTACTTTATTCATTTTTCAGTACATGCACATACTACTATGCTAATATACTTTACACATGAAAAATTTATAGATATATAGAAATCCAAAAATTAGAACATTAGAATATGAGAGCTAATATATTCCTCTTGTCCCTCTAATGGTCCACATCATCTTGTGTACCCCACTTTGGAATCCACTGCCCTAAGAGTAAGGGGGCTGCTCTCACCTCATGTCACAGAATTCTAATATTCAAGGTCTGGTCTTGTCCTATGACTTTTAGAGGCCAGGAGTTTCTCAAAAGCAGCAGGAAGTACCATTCAGGCATAAGTAGGTTTGCAGCCAAAATATTCTAGTGAGCGTTTTCAACCGTGTCATTAGATTGAGAACAGTGGGTGCCCTGATTATGTGAAAGCCACTTTTCCTGGGATCTTCAAGGCACTAACAGGGGGCAGCTCTCTCGAAAGAGCCTGCATGCTATTACAGCAGGTGGCCTGGAGCAGAAAGACAGTGAGTCCTCTCTCCCCACCACCCCCGTCACTCAAATTCAGCAAGGAAGCTGCTTATACCAGAAAGAAACCCAGGCACCATCCTCACCACTTCCTCCCTAGGCGCCAGCCATTCCATCACCAAGTCCTGCAGATGATGCCTCTTCACTATGGCTCAACTGCATCCACTTCCTTTCACATCCACTATGACCACCAGATCATCTTCTCCTCCCTCATCACCCTGGTGCAAGCTATGACCATCTCCCACCTGGACCACAGCCATCACTTCCGAATCCAACTCCATTCAGTCTGACCTCCACTCAGCAGCCAGGGTGGAACTGACCATTCCATGGCCCTGCAAACTTCGATGGCTCCCACCGACCACTCTGAAAATAAATCCTCAATCTTCATGTGGTCTTCAAAGTCTCCCCCTGCAGCCTCATCTCTGCAGCTCCCCGCAACCCCAAGGTGTTTCTTTTTATCCTTCCCTGTGCCCCATTCCTACCCGGGACACTCCTCCCCCATCTGCCTAGTTAACTCCTAATCAAACTTTGGCCTTCAGCTCCATCAGTACTTACTTAAGGAAGCCCCAGATAAAAGCAGAGCTCCCTATAACATGCCAGCATAGCGCTTATCACAGTTGTAATTTTATGAGCCTGCCAGCATACGGGCGTGCAAAAAAATTACTTTCTCTGTTCTTTGCTAGGCTGTTAGCTCAATGAGGACAGAACTGTGTCATCCTGTGTCCCTACTGCCCAGCACTGTGCCTGGAACATAAGTAAGTACCCAGTGAGTTCTGAGTTCTTAATCAATGAGTGAATGTGTGCATACACTAATGAATGGAGAGGGGCTGGAGGGAGTAAGCAGGGAAATTCTCTGGAGAGCGGGCCTAGGAGGTGGGAAAACAGGAACAAATTAAAGAAAGGAAAAGAAAATAGACTAGAGGATATCATATGCCAGGCAGAGAAAGTTAAAGTACTTCAACCAAGGGCCCTTATAGAACTCAACACCAGCTAAATTTGAGTCTCTGCCCAATCTCTCTTCCCACAAACCCAGAACCACCCTGGTGCTTCTAAGAACGCTGTTCCTTGGCACCCCTTCTGTTGCAAATCCACCCTACAGTACGTCGACACCAGCCAGCCCAGCCCACCCTGGAATCAGTGGGGAGATGTTCTCTAGCACGAGCTGAGATAGACCCAGGAAAGATCAATCATTTTACTCTCTAGTGGGGAAAGGCTACTGGCTCCATTTCTCCCAGAAGTCAGGCACATGCATTCTCCCCCTGGAACTATTTTCTCATCTGTAAATGACAGAGGACGATCGCCGAGGTTTCTTTCAGCTCTGGCATCTCGAGAGACCATGGCCCAGTCTGCAGGACTATGGCCTCTGCTAACAGAAAACAGCAGACTGCAGAGACTGCCTACCCCAGTGTTGACTTTCTTGAGGAATCATCTGGAGACTGCCAGGAATTCCCCACCTAATGAATTTAGGAATGTTTTCTAGATCATGGAAGATAGACACTACCTGATCAGATCTGAACCACTGCTGGCCATATTAATACTTCCTTTAATTTGTCCAAAACTCCTTTCTAGGCAGCAGAAAGAAGTTTTTTTTGAATCTTTTCCTTTGATTCTTCTTCTTCTTCTTCTTCTTTTTTTTTTAAGAGAGACAGGATCTCACTCTGTTTCCCAGGCTGGAGTGCAGTGGCATGACTGTAGCTCATGGTAACCTCAAACTCCTGAACTCAAGCAATCCTCCTGCCCCAGCCTACCGAGAACCTGGGACCACAGCTGAACACTAATACGTCTAATTTTTAAATATTTTGTAGGCCGGGCGTGGTGGCTCAAACCTGTCATCCCAGCAGCACTTTGGGAGGCTGAGGTGGGCGGATCACCTGAGGTCAGAAGTTTGAGACCAGTGAAATCCCTTCTCTACTAAAAACACAAAAAAGTAGCCGGGTGTGGTGGCAGGTGCCTGTAATCCCAGCTACTTGGGAGGCTGAGGCAGAGCAATCGCTTGAATCTAGGAGGTGGAGGTTGCAGTGAGCCGAGATCGTGCCACTGCACTCTAATCTGGGTGACAGAGCAAGACTCCATCTCAAAATAACATAACATAACATAACATAACATAACATAACATAACATAACATAACATAACATAACATAACATAACATTAGTAAAAAATAAAATTCTCCCTGTGAAAGCCTGTGGTCTATTTTCAGAAGCTTTCTTCCTGAAAGCATATGCACATAGACACCTGAAGTTAATGGAGATTTCACCACTGTCTCTTAATGTAACAGTGAAACAGCAAGAAACTAATATAACTAATCCATTTTTGTTTAAGAGAAATTTACCCATTATTGCATGCAGGTTAGGATAATTTGAGAGCACTGATATAAAATGCAAAGCAGCAATCATATAGTTTTGAAACTAACTCTGGGATTACAGGGGAAGCAGGTACACCACTTTTTTGTTATGTTTTGTTAAAGTTTTACAGGAGCATTGGGACCTAACCAAGGACGAAGAAGTTCCCAACCACTGGGGACTGTTGCTGGTGCCCAGATTATCTGCCGTCCTAGTTGCTTCTCGATCCCAGCCTCTACACACAGTTTCCCCATATCCCTCTCCCATAAAACCCTCCAGCCGCCTGGGCACGGTGTGCACGCCTGTAATCCCAGCACTTTGGGTCGCTGAGGCCGGTGGATCATGAGGTCAGGAGACCGAGACCACCCTGGCTAACACGGTGAAACCCCATCTCTACTAAAAATACAAAAAATTAGCCTGGTGTGGTGGTGGGTGCCTGTAGTCCCAGCTACTCGGGAGGCTGAGGCAGGAGAATGGCGTGAACCCAGGACGGGGAGCTTGCAGTGAGCTGAGATCGTGCCACTGTACTCCAGCCTGGGTGACATAGCACGACTCCTTCTCAAAAACAAACAAACAAACAAAAAAAACCCCCAAAAAACCCTCCAGCAAACTTGAAAAACTTAAGATAGTACTTCAGAAAACCAGTTCACTATTATCTTCTTGGTTTCCTAGCTCTCCAAATACACATGCCTTTCTTCCCATCAACCCTTGTCTCTCAAGTCCGGCTTTAGAGGAGTGAGCAGGTGAACTTGGGTTTGGTTACCTTAGGAAAGACAAAAACAGAATTTTCAGAATGTTTTGTCATGTACGCTTGGAATACAGGAGAAAAAAGTTCATCCCTATCTGAAGAGGCCACATAGCATACTTTCTAACTGTACATATGACATTCTGGAGAAGGTAAAACTATGGAGGCAATGAAAAGATCAGTGGTTGCCAGGCGTTGGGGAGAGGGATGAATAGGCGGACAGAGAGGGATTTGGGGGTCAGTGAAACTACTCTGTATGATGCTGTAATGGTGGATACACATCATTATATATTTGTCTAAACCCATAGAATGTACACCACCAAGAGTGAACCCTACTATAAACTGTGACTTTGGGTGATAATGTTGTGTGAATGCAGGTTCATTGATTATAACAAATGCATCACTCTGATGGGGGATGTTGATAAAGGGGGAGGCTTTGCATGTGTTGAGGGGCAGAGTGTATATAGGAAATCTGTGTACCTTCTGCTCCATTTTCCCATGAACCTAATTTTTTTATTATTAAAAAAATTTTTTTTTTTTTTAAAGCTCAACCCTTAAAAAAGGGTACGTGTGAAGGGGAGTCATAGAGCCCAGGATTAAGTAATGCTTTGATGGGTCCCTGCGTGTTTGTGACCAGCACCTCCTGACATTCTGGTTCACAAGGATTTCTGGGGCCACACAGGCTCCAGCAGCCCCTATAGCGATCTCCTGAGGACAGATGGGCTTTCCAGAAACTTCAGCACCAGGAGCCTCATTTGCACGGACTCCTTTCAAGGCTTGACCTTTGCATCTAATTTTGTATTCGTCAAGAGGGTCTCCCAGGCTGTGGAAGCATCAGATCCCATAGAACCTGAATGCCCTATGCTGGGGGCATCCCTGTTTTGTCCCTCAGGTGAGATGCAGCAGGGATTCCTCTTTGGAGCCTGGGGGTTCTCCCCAAGCATGGAAATAAAGGAAAATCTTGAGTTCCTTCATAGGAAATTCTAGGCACCTAGCTAGCCCTAAGAAGTCAGTGAGCAACCTGATAACCAAGAAGGTAATAGTGGCTTAAAACAACAGTCAGGGAAGTTACTCATGAGATGTTCCCTATAGAAACTAAAGATAATAGGCCAGGAATGGTGGCTCATGACTGTAATCTCAGCACTTTGGGAAGCTGAGGCGGGTGAATCACTTGAGGTCAGGAGTTTGAGACCAGCCAGGCCAACATGGTGAAACCCTGTCTCTACTAAAAACACAAAAAATTAGCCGGGCGTGGTGGCAGGTGCTTGTAATCCCAGCTACTCAGAAGGCTGAGGCCAGAGAATAGCGTGAACTCAGGAGGTGGAGGCTGCAGTGAGCCTAGATTGTGCCATTGCACTCCAGCCTGGGCGACAGAGCCAGATTCCATTTCAAAAAAAAGAAAAAAAGAAAAAAAAGATAAACATCTTAGCATTCATTCCTGAGTTGTTTTTCAGAAACTGAGACCCCACTCAATGGATTTGCTGGCAGGTAAACCCTCGGATAAGGGGGAGTTGAGGACTGAACTCCGACCACAGTGCTTTGTTCTACATTTCTTCCCAAGGGGTCTGGAGGAGGTCATGTCCATGAGGAAGCACTAACATTCTTTCCTGCTGACCTCAGATTTTTAGACAAAGCTTTGCCTCCTGGAGCAATCGCAAATCAGAAAATCTTTGACTCCACCTTAGACCTTTGGGTCCTGCTTCGAGATGTCCTACTTTTTGGCTGGGCGCAGTGGCTCACACCTCTAATTCCAGCACTTTGGGAGGCCAAGCGGGGGGGTGGGTCACCTGAGGTCAGGAGTTTGAGACCAGCCTGGCCAACATGGTGAAACCCCATCTCTACTAAAAATACAAAAACTTAGCCGGGCATGGTGGCACATGCCTGTAGTCCCAGCTACTTGGGAGGCTAAGGCAGGAGAATGCTTGAACCTGGGAGGCAGAGGTTGTAGTGAGCTGAGATTACACCATTGCACTCCAGCCTGGGCAACAAGAGAGAAAGTCTGTTTTCTTTTTTTTTAAAAGTCCTACTTTTTTAGGTCAAAACAATGTGTAGCTTCCATGTGTTGATTTCTGACTTTGCCTGTAACCTCTGCCTCTCTGACTTTAAAAACCCTTACCTAGGGCTGGGTGCGGTGGTTCACAACTATAATCCCAGCACTTTGGGAGGTCGAGGCAGGCAGGTCACGCGGTCAAGAGATCAAGACCATCCTGGCCAACATGGTGAAACCCTGTCTCTACCAAAAACACAAAAATTAGCTGGGCGTGGTGGCGTGCGCCTGTAGTTCCAGCTACTCAGGAGGCTGAGGCAGGAGAACTGCTTGAACCCGGGAAGCAGAGGTTGCAGTGAGCCAAGATTGTGCCACTGCACTCCAGCCTGGCAACAGAACGAGACTCTGTCAAAAACAACAACAGCAACAACAACAAAAAACAAATGAACAAAAAAACAAAAAAATACCCCTCCCCTCCAAGTAATCAGGGAGTTCAGGTCTTAAGCATGATTCTCCTTGCTGGGCGCCCTGTAGTAACCGCCTCACTTTCTCTGGCTGCAGTTGCAATGTCAGTGTTTGAGTTTGCTGAGCCAGACGGGCAGAGCTATGGTGGTTTCTATAACACAGAGAGTGACGTCCCACTGCCTCTGGAGCATGTCTCTCTGATGTCTTCCTTCCTACTGACAGGAATTCTTCTTTTTATCAAAAGGAAGTCACTTAGGAAGCCATTTAAATCCATTTATATTGTTAAAAGCAACACTGGAGGAACTTTAGCGCATAAATTACGTAAATACCACCATCTGGTAATTCAAGCGCAGGCAAATTTTAGCCCTTTGTCTGATTCAAAACAACACAGGTTTCTGGCAAAGAGAACATTTTAACTTGTTACTTGCATCCTAACAATCATTTTCGGGCCTTTCTGGTAACCTTCCTCCCAGAGGAGCAAGCTACCCGTCCTGAAAGGAGAGTTTTTCTCAGTGTTTCTCTCTGCCGTGCTGGAGATGGTGAGCTGACTCTCCCCAGTTTAAATGAACATTCTCTTTCACTAAATCGGATGGTTGCATAATAGCTTTCCTCCCGAAGTCCTTTTAAAAAATTCCATTTCAATCTTCTGCTTTATTTATGACCGCTTCTCAGAAATGGGATTTACAAATATGGACCTCAAGACATATCTCAATTGAAGAACGGCAGTGGTAAGAACTTCTAAATATGTGGATCCTCTTGCCAGTCAATGCAAGTCGTTTTTCTTAATACAAGATGAGGAATTAAGATGAAGTGTGGTGTGATGAGCAGTTCAGAGAAGTCAAGAAATGTAGAATGAAAGCAGCTTGATCTATAGAGCCCAGAAGCAGGGTTAGGAGGACTTTTTTCTTCTCTTTTGATTTTTGTTGCTGTTGCTATGTACTGAAAAGAATAATATTGGTTTATTTTCACCATTTTAAAATTCAACCCAGGCTAGGCATGGTGGCTAATGCCTGTAATCCCAATGCTTTGGGAGGCCGAGCTGGGTGGATAGCTTGAGGCCAGGAGTTCAAGACCAGCCTGGACAACATAGCAAGATCCCATCTATATGAAAACATTTAAAAATTAGCTGGGCATGGGTGTGCATGCTTGTAGTCATAGCAACTCAGGTGGCTGAGGTAGGAGAATCACTTGAACCCAGGGGATTGAGGCTACGGTGAGCTATGATGGTGTTACTGCACTCCAGTCTGGGCAACAGAGTAAGGATCTGTCTCTAAAGAAATAAAAACAATAATGAATAAAAAGAAAACAAAATCCATCCCAGCCTTATGACCCGGCCTGATAGATAGCTTGTGACTGTCATAGAGGATCAGGGCTTTGATGTTAGAAAATTGGCTAAAAGGCCAGGTGCGGTGGCTCACGCCTATAATTCCAGCGCTTTGGGAGGCTGAGGTGGGTGGATCACGAGGTCAAGAGATGGAGACCATCCGGGCCAACATGGTGAAACCCCGTGTCTACTAAAAATGCAAAAAATTAGCTGGGCGTGGTGGCGGGCACCTGTAGTCCCAGCTACCCAGGAGTCTGAGGCAGGAGAATTGCTGGAACCCAGGAGGCAGAGGTTGCAGTGAGCCGAGATCGCACCACTATACTCTAGTCTGGCGACAGAGCAAGACTCTGTCTAAAAAAAAAAAAAAAGAAAAAAAATTTGGCTAATTCTGTAGGTTGCCTGTTCACTCTGATGGTAGTTTCTTTTGCTGTGCAGAAGCTCTTTAGTTTAATTAGATCCCATTTGTCAATTTTAGCTTTTGCTGCCGTTGCTTTTGGTGTTTTAGACATGAAGTCTTTGCCCATGCCTATGTCCTGAATGGTACTACCTAGGTTTTCCTCTAGGATTTTTATGGTATTAGGTCTAACATTTAAGTCTCTAATCCATCTTGAATTAATTTTCGTATAAGGAGTAAGGAAAGGATCCAGTTTCAGCTTTCTACTTATGGCTAGCCAATTTTCCCAGCACCATTTATTAAATAGGGAATCCTTTCCCCATTTCTTGTTTTTCTCAGGTTTGTCAAAGATCAGATGGCTGTAGATGTGTGGTATTATTTCTGAGGACTCTGTTCTGTTCCATTGGTCTATATCTCTGTTTTGGTACCGGTACCATGCTGTTTTGGTTACTGTAGCCTTGTAGTATAGTTTGAAAATTTTTGCAATCTACTCATCTGACAAAGGGCTAATATCCAGAACCTACAAAGAACTCAAACAAATTTACAAGAAAAAAACAAACAACCCCATCAAAAAGTGGGCAAAGGATATGAACAGACATTTCTCAAAAGAAGACATTCATACAGCCAACAGACATATGAAAAAATGCTCATCATCACTGGCCATCAGAGAAATGCAAATCAAAACCACAATGAGATACCATCTCACACCAGTTAGAATGGCGATCATTAAAAAGTCAGGAAACAACAGGTGCTGGAGAGGATGTGGAGAAATAGGAACACTTTTACACTGTTGGTGGGATTGTAAACTAGTTCAACCATTATGGAAAACAGTATGGCGATTCCTCAAGGATCTAGAACTAGATGTACCATATGACCCAGCCATCCCATTACTGGGGATATACCCAAAGGATTATAAATTATGCTGCTATAAAGACACATGCACACGTATGTTTATTGCAGCACTATTCACAATAGCAAAGACTTGGAATCAACCCAAATGTCCATCAGTGACAGATTGGATTAAGAAAATGTGGCACATATACACCATGGAATACTATGCAGCCATAAAAAAGGATGAGTTTGCGTCCTTTGTAGGGACATGGATGCAGCTGGAAACCATCATTCTTAGCAAACTATCACAAGAACAGAAAACCAAACACCGCATGTTCTCACTCATAGGTAGGAACTGAACAATGAGATCACTTGGACTCAGGAAGGGGAACATCACACACCGGGGCCTATCATGGGGAGGGGGGAGGGGTGAGGGATTGCATTGGGAGTTATACCTGATGTAAATGACGAGTTGATGGGTGCAGCAGACCAACATGGCACAAGTATACATATGTAACAAACCTGCACGTTATGCACATGTACCCTACAACTTAAAGTATAATAATAATAAATAAATTAAAAAAAAAAAAAAAAAGAAAAAAAAAATTTTGGCTAAAAAGTAGCCTGGGTCAGGCATGTCTAGGTTGGCTTTGTCCTTTTCTCCCTACCTCCCTTCCTTTTTTTTGTGTGTGTGCTCCCATGCCTTCCTCTCCTCTCCTGTATTCCCGCTTTCCTACCACCCACTACTTCAC
Source organism: Theropithecus gelada (assembly GCF_003255815.1). Classification (NCBI taxonomy): domain Eukaryota; kingdom Metazoa; phylum Chordata; class Mammalia; order Primates; family Cercopithecidae; genus Theropithecus; species Theropithecus gelada. Next base: position 3,579,306 of record NC_037670.1, read on the forward strand.
ATCTACTAGCTCTCACTCTATTTCTGTCCTCCCGACTCTGACAGTTCAAACATCGGTCCATTTCTCTACAACAGCTTCAACTAAGTAAGTAGTAAGCATTTTATTGTTCTTGGTATTCCCAGCACCCAGCCTAATGCCTTTAACTTCTAACAATTTACCCTCCTTAGTTATTCAATCCAGTGCCATCTACATATTTACTAAGAGCGCCAAGCTAAATGCTGCCAGGGATATAAAGATAATTTAGACATGGATGTCACTGCTTGGCTCACAGCCTTTATTCTTTCCTCAGAGCTTAAAATTAGGAAGCCAGGAAAGTATTGAAAATGACTTTAGAACCTTTGATGTAGAAGGTGGCAAAGTGTGGAGGGTGAAAACATTGCATTCACTCCCCTGTCCATGCATGTCCTCCATCCTTCTACTGTCATTTCATTACATTTTGCCTGGGATTAAAGGAGTTGGTAGGGCACAATTATAGATAAACTATGTTTAACTATAAAAGAGTAGTGAATTATATTTAATTCTGTGTCTTCAACACCAAAGGGCCAGAGCATTCAGACTGCATACAGTGATCTGAGGAGGACGGGTCTGTCCACATCCTTTAAAGAGCATAATTGGGCCAGGCACCTGTAATCCCATAATTGGGCTTGCACCTGAAATCCCAGCACTTTGGGAGGCCAGGAGTTTGAGACCAGCCTGAGCAACATGACAAAACCTCGTCTCTACTAAAACGCAAAAATTAGCTGGGTGTGGTGGTGCATGCCTGTAGTCCCAGCTACTCAGAAGGCTGAAGCAGGAGAATCACTTGAACCCGGAAGGTGGAGGTTGCAGTGAACAGAGATCATGACACTGTGCTCCAGCCTGGGTGACAGAGTGAGTGAGACTCCATCTCAAAATAAATAAATAGCATGATTGATGTCATATGGCCCAAAAGGCCAGAAAAGCTTGTGATCACTCTCTCTGGCACTCAGATTCCCTAACTGAACTCAAATTGGTAAAGGCAAAATAAAAGGCATTCCCAATTACTGGTCCCGTAAGTCTGCAGAAAGGACAGTGGTACTGGGTTGTCTAGAGTTTGGGGCTAGGACTTGGGAGAAGCCAGCACTGCTCAGCCGGCATGGCTTTGCCACACCAAACTGCACATCTGCACGTTAGCCACCATCTAATATGGACTTCCTGTTCTTTATGATACAGCCAGCCAGGCATGCCTGAGCTACCCCTTGGAAAGAACCTTGGCTGGAAACTTCCTGAACTCTTCTCTATTACTCAGAAGATGCCGGAAGGAGGCTGAAGTGGCCCTCACAGGGTTAACGAGAATTACAAGTCCAGCTTTAGGCAGAATTATGGTTAGACATTGATCAGGGTACACAGGTGCACTTTAACCCACTTCCTTGCAGTTGCTAACTATTCAAGGGTCACATAGTACACTGAGTACCTTCTCCCTCATTGTTCCTATAGATAAAATCTCTAACACTGCACCTTTTAACCCAATAACTGTTTAAGGTATGTGTGAGTGTGTGTGTGTGTGTGTTTTAAATCCTGAATTCCAGCAGAATGGCTAACCAACCTGAAGACCCCCCCAAGAAACCAACTCAGGACAGGCATGCAGTTTCTTCATCTTCCTGTCCCAGGACTTCATCCTCTCGCTTCTCAACCAATCAGGGATCCCCACACTTCAGCCAATCACCCATCCTCTTAAAAACCCCTGGAAAACTCCATCCCAAACCTTTTGAGGAGGCAGATTTTAGGTTTCCTCCCATCTCCTCATTTCCCTGACCAGTGATCTTTCTCTGCTGCAACTCCTGCTGTTTCAGTGTATTGGTATGTTATGGCACAATGGGAAATTGAACCTGTGGTCCTAAAAAATGGCCCATGAGATGTGAGAATCCCTCATTCAAAGTCACAAAGCTTGGGTCTGGTGCACAAACATGAAGTCTGCGCCAGGACAGAGTTCTCAATTGTGGACAGAGCTTGAGAAGCACCTTGCAGCAAGCCACCAAGCCCAAGGGCCTGAGATTAGGACTCAAGGTCAGGGCAGGTGGGCTGACAAATGGAGAGAGATCCAGTGCTGACAGCTGGGTAATGGGGGCAGAACCACCCCTGCAGATGGGAGGAAGAGGATGAAGAGGACCCTAAAATACATCACCCAGAACTGGGCACCAGTGTGGAACCCGTGAGGCTTCATGCTTTCCACAAGCTCTTTTGTCACTTCATTGTGTGGCATGACATTACAGAAGGATAGTCCTGGAGTCTCAGCACTGGGTTCACATCCTGACTCTTGGTTGAGTTTAAATCAAAGTCATTGCCAATTACTACTGAGTTGTCCACAATTTGAGGCTAAGTCTCATTGTTGCCTAGCTACTTTTATGTCTGATCTTCAGTTTCCTTAGCCATAAAATGCAGCTGAGGGCCAGGCTAGGTGGCTTATGCCTATAATTCCAGTGTTTTGGGAGGCTGAGGCAGGAGGATCACTTGAGACCAAGAGTTCAAGACCAGCCTGGGCAATATAGCAAGATCCCATCTCTATGAAAAATAAATAAATAAATGAAAATTATTTTTAACTTAAAAAAGGAGTGGGCCAAGCATAGTGGCTCACACCTGTCATCCCAGCACTTTGGAAGGCCAAGGAAGGAGGATCACTTGAGACCAGGGGTTTAAGACCAGCCTGGGCAACATAACAAGACCCCGTCTGTACAAAAATCTTTTTAAAAACATTAGCGGGGCATGGTGGCGTGCACATGTAGTCCCAGCTACTCAGGAGGCTGACATGGGAGAATTGTTTGATCCCAGGAGTTCCAGGCTGCAGTGAGCTGTGATTGAGCCACTGCACTCCAGCCTGGGCAAGAGTGAGACTCTGTCTCTTAAAAAAAAAAAAGGTAGCTCATGACAGCAGCTGATCTGAGGGTTGCTGTGAGGATAAAATGAGACAATGTATGGAACACTCATTAACATGATAGTAAATGCTGAGAAAAACCCAGGTAGTTATTATTTACTGGCCACGAGAATAGCTGTGTAGCTGTGAAGTGAGCAGTTTCCTGAGTGGTAGTGGTGCCACCACCGGTGTGTGGGCCCCTGGGAGGGGCAGGTTGGAGATAATGACTGTGAGGACCCAGAGGAAGTGAGGAAGTGATAGCTGCTGATGTTGGCACAGGGGTTCCAGGCTCACTGTGTGTCCCTCTGTCCACATTCTGGTTTTCCCTGTTGTACAGCCTGCAATGGGTGTGGGTTGTTGGTGAGTCAGGCCACTCCCTGCCCTGCCTGGCTATGAGGATCCTCTTGTTCTCCCCCTGGAGTGCCCTGCAGACACCTAGACTGCAGCCTGGCCAAAGTGGCTGGAAGGTGAGCAAGCTGAAGGATTTCCTTGAGTGAAACTGCTGTCGAGTGGTGTCAGTGGGTTCACAGAGCCTTGGAGAATGTGTACAATTATTTGGCACTGCTCAGAGGTCCATGGGGATGTGCTCATGGCCACAGACATCCCTGGGAACAGTGGACAGAGCATGGACTCCAGCAGACAGAGGCAATGGTAGAGGTAAGAGGCTCGCAGAAAGCAGAGCCGTGGGCTTCCAGGGCCTGGAGGGTCCTCTGCCTGAAAGCCAGCCTGCTCAGCGCCAGTAGTTAGGGTCACCGGGGCTTGAAAATGGAGGGTGTCAACAGAGGACAGGAAAAGTTGTCACTCACACTCCTCTCCAGTTCTTGTAGGAGCAGGAGGAACTGGGCAGGCTATCAGGCCTCCAACTTGTCTCTCCATGCCTGTCGTTGTTTAAAAATAGCAGATTTGGGCTGGGCATGGTGGCTCACGCCTCAGGTCCCAGTGATTTGGGAAGCTAAGGCAGGCAGATCACTTGAAGTCAGGAGTTTGAGACCAGCCTGGCCAACATGGTGAAATCCTGTCTCTACTAAAAATACACACACACACACACACACAAATAGCCGGACGTGGTGGTGGGCACCTGTCGTCCCAGTACTCGGGAGGCTGAGGCAGGAGAATCACTTGAACCTGGGAGACGGAGGTTGCAGTGAGCCGAGATAGCGCCACTGCACCCCAGTGTGGAGCGAAACTCTGTCTCAAGTAAAATAAAATAAAATAAAATAAAATAAAATAAAATAAATAAAAATAGCAAATTTGGATGCCCCTTTTCGGACCAAGTCACCAAACATACTGTCTGTGGCAGGAGGCAACTCAAAAAGAAGCCTGGTCCAGGCATAGGAGGGTTTCAGCCTCTCACTTGCTTTTATTACAGCCAAGAGGAGGCGTGTGACCTATGTGATTTCTTTGTGAACTTGTACGTGCAGGAACTACATCTGATAAACTAACATGCACTCCATTCTCAGGCTTGACAAAGAGAAAAGAGAGTGAGAAAATAGCTGTAAATTAAATTTAAACAGAGTGAATCCACTCTCCATTCTACTCATGAGATAGAAACAAGCTGAGTCCCAGGGGAAGGTGGTGGCCTGTGGCCGGGGCTGCCGATGCTCCAGGAACAGCCCTGGCCCTGCCATCCTGAGCTGGGTTATCCTTTGCTTACTTCAACATTTAATGTTTTCAGAACCCTTCTTGGAGCTCTATCCCATCCTTTTCTTTTTGCATCAACTGCAAATAAAATCAACTAATTTTTTTAAAATGTGGGACTATGGGCCGGACGCGGTGGCTCAAGCCTGTAATCCCAGCACTTTGGGAGGCCGAGATGGGCGGATCACGAGGTCAGGAGATCGAGACCATCCTGGCTAACACGGTGAAACCCCGTCTCTACTAAAAAATACAAAAAACTAGCCAGGCGAGGTGGCGGGCACCTGTAGTCCCAGCTACTCGGGAGGCTGAGGCAGGAGAATGGCGTAAACCCAGGAGGCGGAGCTTGCAGTGAGCTGAGATCCGGCCACTGCACTCCAGCCTGGGCGACAGAGCAAGACTCCATCTCAAAAAAAAAAAAAAAAAAAAAAAAAATGTGGTACTAGCCACTGGGTTAGAAGCTATGGAAGTCAGGAAATCTACGGTTTCTGAAATTGTGTTAAAATGTCAGTAAGGTTAAGGACAGAAATGCTATTCTCTGTTCCAGGATGGTGTATCAGAGCCCAGGAACTTGTGGGCAAAATGCCAAGTCTAGTCATTACTGATGGAACCTGGGAAGGGAGGTGGCCTTAGGGGAGGAGAAATGGCCACATCAGAAGACCAGACATTCTAGGACATGGTGCCAGTCAGTGCTCCTGGTGACACTACATAATTTAAAGCCAGGGAAAGACAAATACAGATCTCATTTCACTTAGGACTAGGCACAAAATGACATTCACAACCATGACATGACCCTTCTATGTGAAACTGGGCCTGCAGGCTTGATATTTGCCGATTGGCAAATTACTCCATCAGTTGACTTCACAACTGAAGTCAGGTTTTTTCCTCTTCAGGTTTTTAAATGTAAACATCAGGGCTTTGATCAGGAGAGGATCCTACAAGTGGAGGAGATACTTATACACTGAAGAAATGACAAATATCAGTCCTTTTATTGAATGGAAATGTCTATTTTGTTCCCCAGAAGAAAAAGCTAGTGATACCCTTCTTGGGCCTATAACCATCTGTAATAGTCCATTTCACACTGCTATGAAGATACTACCCAAGACTGGGTAATTTATAAAGGAAAGAGGTTTAATTGACTCACAGTTCTGCATGGCTGGGGAAGTCTCAGGAAACTTACAATCAGAGTGGAAGGGGAAGCAGGTACTTCTTCACAAGGCAGCAGGAAAGAGAGAGGGTGTGTAGGAGGAACTGTCAAACTCTTATAAAACCATCAGATCTTGTGAGAACTCACTCATTATCACAAGAACAACATGGGGGAAACCGTCCCCATGATCCAATCACTTCACATGAGGTCCCTCCTGTGACATGTGGGGATTACAATTCGAGAGGAAATTTGAGTGGCAACATAGAACCGAACTGTATCACCATCCACGGATGACCTAATTCACTTATGATAACACCTGGAGAAAGTTTCAGCTTTGGTGCCTGCTAATTCTTAGAGGCAAAGGCCAGGAGCCTCCTGGATACGCCCAGTCCAGCCTTTTCTGCAGCCAGGTGTGGCTGTAAGATTTGTTCTCAGCAGTAAATGTGGGTCTAAGTAAAGCACAACCCTGCCGTGGTTGAAAAGCCAGTGTGTATTCTCCATCCTCTTTTTTCCCACTGCATGGAGACCTTGGAATCCACCTGTTGATGATGGAGGAGCCACAGTGTTAAAGGGGCTAAAGTCACTAAATGACCACCAGGAAGGCTACCTGCCAACCATGGAACATATTTTTACCATAACAAGCCACTGAGATTTGGAGGTTTGCTTGTTCCAGGAGCCAGAGTGACTTGCCCCTAGCACTCCTCATCTGCTATTTTGACTCATAATGTGTAGAATTTTATTTACTTTATTATTATTACTTAGAGACAGGGTCTCTGCTCTGTCACCCAGGCTGGAGAGCAGTGGCACAATCCTAGCTCACTGCAGCCTTGAACTCCTGGGCTTAAGCAATCCTCCTGCCTCAGCCTCCCAAGTAGGTGGGGCTACAGGTGTGTACTACCACGCCTGGCTGATTTTTCTTTTTTCTTTTCTTTTTTTTTTTTTAGATGGAGTGTCACTCTGTCGCCAGGCTGGAGTGCGGAGGTGTGATCTCGGCTCACTGCAACCTCCACCTCCTGGGTTCAAGCAAATTCTTTTGCCTCAGCCTCCCAAGTAGCATGGACTACAGGCGCACGCCACCACGCCAAGCTAATTTTTGTATTTTTAGTAGAGACAGGGTTTCACCATGTTGACCAGGCTGGAATCAATATCCTGACCTTGTGATCCGCTCACCTTGACCTTCCAAAGTGCTGGGATTACAGGTGTGAGCCACCATGCCCGGCCTCTATTTTTCCTTTCTGTGGAATTGGGATGTCACTATGTTGCCCAGGCTGGTCTCAAACTCCAGTCTCAAGCTGTCCTCCTGCCTTGGCCTCTCACAGTGCTGCGATTACAGAAGGGAGCCACTGCTCCCAGCCCAGAGTTTTAAAATGCACACAGGAACCCTATTCTTTTATAAAGATTAGGTATCCAGAAACAAGAGGCTTCCCCGAGGTCCTGACCAACCAGTAATGTTATTTCTGTTTCTCTCCCAGAAAACAATTCATTTTTCAGCTTCCAGGAAAGCTGGATATCGCACCTGGATATTGTAAATGTCACTGGCCTGCCCTATCCCATTCACTTCTCTGCCCTGCTTGGGCCAGTTTCATGTTTTAGAAATTTACTGGAATGGCAACCAGCTGCGGAGTTGATAAAGGGAAATGGTCTTTTAAATTTTTAAACAATTGTTTCTGGTGTCGCTTTGTTCTTGCTCTCCTAACACTGTGTCTGGCGTATCTTCTAGGCCTGGGGTCTGTCTGAACAATTCTAAAATGTCATCTCCTACGTGCTGCCTTCTGCTGCTGCAATCAGCTCGCAGCCTGGCTCCCACAGAGTCTTTAGGCAGAATTCGTGTGTGGACACTGCCCATTCACAGAAACCTTGATCAGAAAGAGAGCCACCTTAGCCACAATATGTTTCTCTGCTCTCTGGCTCAGAGAAAACATAGCAATGTCATTGTATTATCTTGAATGCATCCCTTTTTTCCCTTTTGTAAAAGTGCTGGGGTGTGTGGCTGGGTTTTTGTTTTTGTTTTTTGACAGAGTCTCGCTCTGTCTCCCAGGCTGGAGGGTAGTGGTGCAATCTCAGCTCACTGCAACCTCCGCCTCCCGGGTTTAAGCGATTCTCTTGCCTCAGCCTCCTGAGTAGCTGGGATTACAGGCACGCGCCACCATGCCCACCTAAGTTTTGTATATTTAGTAGAGATGGGGTTTCCCCATGTTGGCCAGGCTGGTCTCAAACTCCTGACCTCAGGTGATCCACCTGCTTTGCCTCTCAAAGTGCTGGGATCACAGGCGTGAGCCTCTTCCCCTGGACTGTGGCTGGATTTTGATAGTTCTGAATAGCACTGATCTTGAAACCTTGAAGAACCATTGGCTTGGGATTTCTCCAGAGACCACCCCAGGTCTTTGTCCTGGAAAATTTGAAGCGCCATCCATCCTATCGACTAAAGTCCATCATGTGTGACTCTCCCAAAACATGCCATGTACTCCTGTATTTTCTTGCCACCCCTGGGTTTTATGAGGAACACTTGGGGGTTAAGAGAAAAACCTGTTCTTCATACATTTTCTGTAGATTTAGTGAGAGGCAGGGCACTGCTTCAAGGGAACTTGGATAGCATTGGCCAATAGAAGGAACAGAGAATCTAGAAGAGGTTTTTTAATGAGGCAGAGTCTCACTCTATTGCCCAGGCTGGAATGCAATGGCGCAATCTCGGCTCACTGCAACCTCTGCCTGCTGGGTTCAAGTGATTCTTGGGCCTCAGTCTCCCCCAGTAGCTGGGATTACAGGTGTACGCCACCACACCCAGCTAATTTTATATTTTTAGTAGAGATGGGATTTCACCATGTTGGTCAGGTTGGTCTCATATTCCTGACCTCAAGTGATTCTCCTGCCTCGGCCTCCCAAACTGCTGGAATTACAGGTGTGAGTCACTGCACCCAGTCAAGAATCTAGAAGAGGTTCTGTAAAGGAAAATCTTTCTTCAAAGAATTCCATCTCTAAGGATGTGAAGGAGTTGGTTGTCCATGACCCTGCGGCACATTCTGTTATTGACCTTGGGGGTCTCCTTTTGGAGAGCCATTAAAAATTCCCCTTCAGAACGCTATCATCCTTGCCCAGTGAACACTTAAAACATTTGTTAGGTGTCAGACACTTTGCAAAGTGCTCTATATTCATGTATGCATTATTTTATTTCATTCCTACAACAAGCCTGCGATGGGCTGAGTGTCCACATCTCCCCAAAGTGTTTTAAGTGTTTCCGTAGGCTAGGACAATAGCTTCCTGGCCTGCTGTTAGGAAAGGATTCTTTGGGAAAATGAGATGCCTGGTTCGTGGCAAGATTTGCGAGAGGGAGGAATGATGGTAACCTCTCTGGATCACTGAATGAGCATCAGCAGACAGCCCCATGTTCCCAGTAACATGTCGACCCCGTCCCACGGTAGGGGGACAGCTGATGCTGGGGACACTGAGATCAGCTTCAATGGGGCCTCTCAGCTGCACTGTAACCTCCAGCTGAAATTCTCTACCCAGCTTTGGAAGCCAGATCTTGCTGTCATTCCATAACCACAGTTCCCTCATCAGCCTCCAAAATGCTAACTAGACTAGCCCATTACTGTCAAGAACATCATCAGCAGCAGCAGCATCAGCAGCATCCTCATCATCCACAGTAGCTAAGACTTGAACACTTACTGTGTGTCAGACACTTCGCAAAGTGCTCTATATTAATTTGTGCATTATTTTATTTCATTCCTACAACAAGCCTGGAATGGACCGAATGTCCATGTCTCCCCCAAATTCATGTGTTCAAATCCTGACCTTCTCGGTGACAGGATGAGGAGATAGGGGTCTTTGGGAGGTGATTAGGTCCTCAGAGTGGAGCTCTTGTGAATGGGGTTAGTGCCCTTATGAAAGAGGAACAAGCCACCCCTCACTCCTTCCACTATGTGAGGACACTGCAAGACAGCACTGTCTGGGAGCCAGGAAGTGGGCCCTTACCAGACACAGAATCTGCCTTGATCTTGGACTTCCCAGCCTCTAGAACTGTGAGAAATCAATTTCCGTTGTTTACCAGCTATGTAGTGTATGGTATTTTGTTATGGCAGCTCAAACAGACTAAGACAAAGCCCATGAGGTAGGCCCTTCTACAATTCCCGAGTTACAAATGAGGAAATGAAGGTCAACAATGCCCCAGACACATACCTATTAAGCTATACGGCCAAATTCATTCAAAACATGGGTCTGCTTAACCTCTGTTCTCTTTCCCACCACATATACCCCAAGAAGTGTAAGAAGACTTTGTTTTTCTATGACCAAGTCTACCAATGCCTACATCCTGAGATCTTGGTTATTGGGATACAGATAATCTAAGTCATAGGTTCCCAATAACAGACCTCTGGTCTGGGTTGGTTGCATCCCAACTCTCTGGGGAAGCTTCTGATAAACATACATGTCTATATCCCATTTCTTGAGGTTCTGATATAGCAGGCTTTGGGACGGGCCTGAGAATCTGCATTTTATCACACAGTCAGGGAATCTAACTGTCAGAAGCCAGCTAAAGATTCTTAAACCTCTGTGCTGCAGACACTTTTTGCATGTGGTGAAAACTATGGATCCCTTCTCAGAATAATGTTTTTAGTTTAGTTTTATTTATTTATTTTTTGAGATGGGGTCTTGCTATGTTGCCCAGGCTGGTCTTAAACTCCTGGAGTGGTCTTTTAAATGGTCTTTTAAATTTTTAAACGACTGTTTCTAGTGTCGCTTTGTTCTTGCTCTCCTAACACTGTGTCTGGCGTATCTTTTAGGTGATCCTCCTGCCTAAGCCTCTCAAGTAGCTGGAATTACAGAAAATAATGTATTTAAGTGCATCGAATTAAACAAAATGCACAGGATTACTAAAGAAACCAATTATGTTGAAATATTGTTATTTTATCTTTTTAATTATGATATAATCCATGTGCTTCTTCGGCACCTTAAATAACAAGATCTACTGTTTGGTTTACTAACTACTATAAATTTGAGAGTAGTCAAGAGGATATTTAAGTATTTCAAGATAGCCACAAGAACTACAATGTGATATAAAAATGTTTAGCCTACATTCATTAAAGAAACAAACACTAATGTCGGTTAGAGATCAGGGAAACATCAACATATATTTTATATTTCTGACCAAGTTTACAGACTCAGATATGAACACAGACTCCTTGGAGATGAGTGGATTCCAAGCCAAGAGCTCCTGGTGTGGAGCTATGGCCAGCCATCATCTAAAAAAAAAAAAAAAAAATGTAGAATACAGATTTCAAGAGACTTACAAAAAATCTTTCTGCAAATACAAGTTTTACAAGAGGGAAAATCGAACCAAAGAGGTGCTTGATTTTCATTAGCAATAAGAGGTCTGCATGGATATCTTGATCTTTTCTTTCTTGTAAAGGGACTATATTAAATGATGGATTTAAAAATTTACCATCAGTACTGGAGTGGAATAGTAACCATGAAAAATCACGCTCATGCAAATCTTATTGGAAAAAATGGTGCATGATTTATCTTTTTGTCAGCATCCTGATATTCTAAGATGAAAGTTATTTTTTTTCCCACTCTTGCTTTGTTTTGCACTTACCCTAATTTTCTAAATAACATGGTTTCCAGATTGCGAGAAATGATTATCCTTATTCAGAGCAAATGGTGCTGGAGATATATATTCATGGAAGGGTTGCGATCTTCCCACAATCAACCATCGTCTCCTTTGCCTTGTCAGAGCTCACCCCCCTCTGAAAGAGATTACCTAAAGGTTCCAACAGCCGAAGCAATAATGGAAATCTTCAAGTTGCAACCAAGAACAATGCTTTATAAACCTCAGAAAGTTTGCTGTTTTTAGCTTTTCAATATATACAGTGGATAATAGGATTTTGTGCATGTTCGCACAGCATTTAATAGCTTAAAGCATTCCCTGCTTGCTGCTTTCGGTTGTGTGCTGTGGTTTAGGAGGGTTTAAATGTTTCCCGGGCCGCTCACAATTGTTCATCTCCATGGCAGAGGTAGCAGGGAGTTCATCTTCACTCCCTGGAGACGAGCCCTCCCCACAGTCCTCCTTGTGCAATCGCTCAGTGTCAGAACCTCTGAGGGCAAAATAGAGACGCCAGCCAAAGAGGATGATGGACAGCTGTCATCTCCGGGACACCAGTAGGCACAGCCCAGATCACCCAGGAGGAGAAGATGGGGCCTCCACAGACGGTTACATTTCTCTTAAGTGTGAACACCGAACAAGAGAGTGCAGATCAGTTAGACAAGGCTTCATCCTTCAGAGGGTCTCATCAAATCACCCAGTGCCATTCACGTCTCCTCAAATGGTTTTTTTCTGTTGACTCCTTGTCTTAAAAAAATGTTAATTTTTGTGGGTACATGGTAGGTGTATATATTTATGGGGTACGTGAAATGTTTTGATACAGGCATGTAACGCATAATAATCCCATCATAGAGAATGGGGTATCCATCCCCCCTCAAGCATTTATCCTTTGTGTTACAAACAATCTAATTAAACTCTTTCAGTTATTTTTAAATGTGCAATTGAGTTGTTATAGACTATAGTCACCCTGTCGTGCTATCTTATTCATTCTATTTTATTTTTTTTATCCATTAACCATCCTTATCTCCCCCGTACAACCCCCCACTACCCTTCCCAGCCTCCCATAACCATCCTACTCTCTGTGTCCACGTGTTTAATTGTTTAATTCTTAGATCCCACAGATAAGTGAGACCACGCGATGTTTGTCTTTCTGTGCCTGGCTTGTTTCATTTAACATAATGAAATAACGCTGTTCAGCTACCTAGCATCATGGCTCGAAGTACACAGAATCCAGACTTAGAGACCTCACCTACTCTTTGGAATGCAGGTGCTAAAACCAGAATACCAAAAGGTCTGTCTGATTACACCTTAATAAACCTACACTCTCAGATTCACCTCCCCAGCCATCCACATTAGACTTCACTGCATGCTCCTGCGTCCATTCTAACTTCGAGAACTGCCTATGCCATGTCCATACTGGGAGGCCCTTTCCGTCCACATCCCACACTCTTTTCAAGGCCCAGGGACCGTATTCCAGAAGCTCTTTCCTAACCTTCCAGGAGAGGGAGAGCTTCTTTTCTTCATCTACCACTCTAAGACTTGATACTAGTGTCAGGGGCATTTGAACCAGAGCAACTCCATCTTGAATAGGGGATGGGTAAGATAAATCTGAGAGCTACTGGGCTGCATTCCCAGAAGGCTAAGTGTTCTTAGTCACAGGATGAGATAGGAGGTTGGCACGAGATACAGGTCATAAAGACCTTGCTGATAAAACGGTTGTGGTAAAGAAGTCGGCCAAAACCCACCAAAACCAAGATGGCGACGACGATGACCTCTGGTCATCCTCAAGGCTCACTATACACTCATTATAATGCATTAGCATGCTGAAAGACACTCCCACCAACACCATAACAGTTTACAGATGCCACAGCAATGTCAGGAAGTTACCTTCTGTGGTGTAAAAAGGAGAGGAACCCTCGGTTCTGGGAACTGCTCACTCCTTTCCTGGAAAACTCATGAACAATCCACCCTTGTTTAGCATATCATCAAGAAATAACCATAAACATGGGCAACCAGCAGCCTTCAGGACTGCTCTGCCTATGAAGTAACCATCCTTTTATCCCTTTACTTTCTTAATCAACTTGCTTTCACGTTACTCTATGGACTTGCCCCGAATTCTTTCTTGTGCAAGATCCAAGAACCCTTTCTTGGCCTCTGGATCAGGAGCCCTTTCTAGTAATATTAGTACTGCTCACTTCACCAGATGTAGCAGATGGTCTGAAACGCTGGCTGAGCACAGCGACAGTGTACAGGAGATCCCAGCCTGTGACTCTACCAAGTCAGTGCTGAGCTATGTCCCAACCTCCCTATCTCGACTGACCCTCATCTTCCCTGGCAAACCCCTGTTCCCATGGTTCCATCCTGGCCCCATTCAGGACATCTCACTGACCTCAGGCTCCTGTTCTTCCGGTTCTCTCGTTCACTTACTCCCACTAAACTTCTTTGGAGGGAAGCCCTCAGGCTATTTGACAGCTGTAATAATAATAATTAAAAAATGGCCAGGTGCGGTGGCTCACGCCTGTAATCCCAGCACTCTGGGAGGCTGAGGCAGGTGGATCACGAGGTCAGGAGATCAAGACCAGAAAAATTCTGGCCAACATGGTGAAATCCTGTCTCTACTAAAATACAAAAAAATTAGCCAGGCATGGTGACATGTGCCTATAGTCCCAGCTACTTGGGAGGCTGAGGCAGGAGAATTGCTTGAACCTGGGAGATGGAGGTTGCAGTGAGCCAAGATCACGCCACTGCACTCCAGTCTGGCAACAGAGCAAGACTCTGTCTCAATAAATAAATAAATAAAAATTAATAATAATAATAACAACAAAGTAATGAGAGCTAGCATGTAACTGTGTTTTCAGCATGTTACATTTATTAACTCCTTGTTAATTTGATCACATAATAACATGATGAGTTATGTGCTACTGTGCTCCCCATTTTACAGATGAAGAAACTGAGGCTAAGAGAGTTTAAGAAAATGGCTCCAAGTCATCCGACTCCATCCCGGGTTGAACTGGGATTTGAATCCTGGCCATCTGCAGATACTGTTCCTCTATTTTTGCTATGCGTTTCTCTCTTTTCTTTCCCAGCTTATAGTCTGTTCTCCATCACTTCCACACCCTCTTACTATTTTACCTCTCGCACCACTGAAGGTCTTTCACCGCACTCACATGGCAAACCACAACCTGGGATTGAACCAACCACCTGCATTTTCTGAACGAATATCCCAACAACCGAATATGACTGGAGAAAAATGTACAGGCACACGGAGGTGTCACTATCAATGTATGTCCTCAAACCTAAACCTGCCCCTTCATACAGCCAGAGAAGCCCGCTAAGTCTCCCTGGAAAACTCCGTCTTGGGTCTTCACTGCAGCTATTTCAGTCTTCCCTGTTCTCAGATCTCCAACCCCTTCTCACTTTCAGCTGATGACGTTGTCTGCTATTTACTGGAGCAAACGGAAACCACCCAGTGGGAAGTCACTCAGTCCTCTATTGCCAAACCAGTTTGCCTCCCCCTGAACCAGACTCCCACCTTCCCTCCTGTTACAGGGGAGACATGGCCCTTCCCCTGTGTGTTGGATCTGTCCATCCTCCTTCCTTGGGAGCCTATCCCACCTGTCCCCACTGCCTCTTCCCAAGTCCATCATCTTCCCCAGAGAACTGCAGTGTTCTAACAGTCTCTCTGTGTCCCCCACTCCCTGCTTCTAGCTATGAGCCATATCTCTTCTGCAGCAAGATTTTAAAGCACAGAGTATAGTGAACAACAATGTATAGTATATTTCAAAATAGCTAGAAGAACCTGAAATGTACCAAATACATAGAAATGATAAATACTCAGATGATGGATATACCCCAAATGGCCTGACTTGATCATTATGTCAGAGGCGTTTGAACCAGAGCGACTCCATCTTGAATAGGGGCTGGGTAAAATAAGGCTGAGACCTACTGGGTTGCATTCCCAGGAGGTTGAGGCATTCTTAGTCACAGGGTGAGATAGGAGGTCGGCACAAGATACAGGTCATAAAGACCTTGCTGATAAAACAGGTTGCAGTAAAGAAGCCGGCCAAAATCCACTAAAACCAAGATGGCGACGAGAGTGGCCTCTGGTTGTCCTCACTGCTACACTCCCACCAGCGCCATGACAGCTTACAAATGTCATGGCAATGTCAGGAAGTTACCTTATATGGTCTAAAAAGGGGAGGCATGAATAATCCACCTCTTATTTAGCATATCATCAAGAAATAACCATAAAAATGGGCAACCAGCAGCCCTGTCTATGGAGTAACCATTCTTCATTCCTTTAATAAACTTGCTTTCACTTTACTCTATGGACTCACCCTGAATTCTTTCTTTCATGAGATCCAAGAACCTTCTCTTGGGGTCTGGATCAGGACTCTGGTAACAATTACACATTCTATGCAGGTAACAAAATTTCCCATGTACCCCATAAATACATAAAAATACAACGTGTAAAACAAAAATGAAATTCTAAGGCTCCTCAACCATCTGAATGGACTTCCTCCTCAGCCACAGCTATTTTAAAATTTAACCCGAGAGACTGTTTCAGGCCATGATGGGAAGTGGGGGTCAGACAGGCCTCATGATATCGCTCCAGCATTAACATCAATACAGACTTTAAGTCTGATAAGAAACATTTTACTTTTTTTTTTTTTTTAATTTATTTATTATTATCATACTTTAAGTTGTAGGGTACATGTGCATAACGTGCAGGTTTGTTACATATGTATACTTGTGCCATGTTGGTCTGCTGCACCCATCAACTCGTCATTTACATCAGGTATAACTCCCAATGCAGTCCCTCACCCCTCCCCCCTCCCCATGATAGGCCCCGGTGTGTGATGTTCCCCTTCCTGAGTCCAAGTGATCTCATTGTTCAGTTCCCACCTATGAGTGAGAACATGCGGTGTTTGGTTTTCTGTTCTTGTGACAGTTTGCTAAGAATGATGGTTTCCAGCTGCATCCATGTCCCTACAAAGGACGCAAACTCATCCTTTTTTATGGCTGCATAGTATTCCATGAAAAAAAAAAAAAAGTTACAGTAAAAAAAAAAAAAAAAAGAAAAGAAACATTTTACAATCTCTTCTTTCTAAAGCCTAGTACCTAAAAGCTTCCTCTGCAAATAAGAACTTGGGTCTCCATAATCGTTTATCTGAACCCTGGCATTCCTTTTGTTTGTTTGTTTTTTTTTGAGATGGAATCTAGTTCAGTCACCAAGACTGGAGTGCAGTGGCGTGATCCTGGCTCACTGCAACCTCCACCTCCCGAGTTCAAGCGATTCTCCTGCCTCAGCCTCCCGAGTAGCTGGGATTACAGGCGTCCGCCACCACGCCCGGCTAATTTTTGTATTTTTAGTAGAGATGGGGTTTCACTGTGTTGGCCAGGCTGGTCTCAAACTCCTGACCTCATGATCTGCCCGCCTGGGTCTCCCAAAGTGCTGGGATTACAAGCATGAGCCACTGCGCCCGGCTGGCATTCCTTTTTATGGATCCCAGGTCGTTAGATAAACTCAGTCAATTGTCAATCAGAAAAATTTTTAATTCACCTATGAGCTGGAAACCCCCGCTTCGAGTTGTCCAGCCTTTCTGAACCAAACCAGTGTATTTCCTTTTTTTTTTTTAGACGGAGTCTCGCTCTGTCGCCCAGGCTGGAGTGCAGTGGCCAGATCTCAGCTCACTGCAAGCTCCGCCTCCCGGGTTCACACCATCCTCCTGCCTCAGCCTCCCGAGTAGCTGGGACTACAGGTGCCTGCCACCTCACTGGGCTACTTTTTTGTATTTTTTAGTAGAGACGGGGTTTCACTGGGTTAGCCAGGATGGTCTCGATCTCCTGACCTTGTGATCCACCCATCTCGGCCTCCCAAAGTGCTGGGATTACAGACGAGCCACCGTGCCCGGCCTGTATTTCTTAAATGTATTTGATTCATGTCTCATGTTTCCCTAAAATCTATAAAACCAAGCTGCACCCCAAACACCCTGGGCACACGTTCTCAGGACTTCCTGCCGGCTGTCACTCACGTTTGGCTCAGAATAAATCTCTTCAAATATTTTACAGAGTTTGATTCTTTTTGTCAACTAATGTACCCTCCCAAAAGTGCAAATCTGCACAGTGCTCCCCATCTTCAGTGGCTCCACACGGCCCTTAGGAGGTCTAAATTCTGCCAACTGCACGTGGACAGAAAGATGGAAGTAACAGACACTGGAGACTCCAAAAAGGCGGAGGGAAAGAGGGGCGTGAGGGTTGCAAGATGACCTGTTGAATACAATGTACAATGTTTGGGAGATGTCACTGCCTGAGAGGTTCTTCCTGCCCACTGCATAAAGAAAGACCACGGTACTGTAGTAGAGAGAGTTTAATAGACATGAGGCCAGTCACACCATGTATGTGGGCAGGGTCTGGGCCCTCCACCCAAGCTCCCGACCCCCTTTGTCTCTGCCTTTGTCTCTGCCTTGCCTTTGTCTCCGCTGGCTCCCTTCGCAATGCTTGATGCCGCTGAGCACATGACTTCAAACTGAAAGCCAAAAAAAACGTGCTTTTTCCTTTGGACCCTACCTGCAAATGCCAATTATGCCTTGGATTTGCCAGCAGCTGGTAGGAATGAGTGAGAGGCTTGTCTCTAAGATGACTCACTTCCTCTCTGGTATTTGCAAGGGAGCGAGGAATGAGCAACCAGAAACAGAACTTCAAGAACAAATTCCACCCTACAAATGCTGCGAGAATCCTCTCGGGGCCCTCAGAGGGCAATGAGGCGTGTTATACGAAGATTAGCAGAGAGAACAGCAATTCCCCAAATAAATAAATAATGAGCCGGTAAATACTGACAGCCACATTCATTTCCTCGGCTGCATTTCCCTTTACCACTCCCTGCCTGGTGAAAGAAGTTTGCTTGTCAATAAGAAGGATTTGGGAAGAATCTTCCCCATGCCATCAGCTGATAGGAGAGCTATCCCGGCCCCCAGGACAAACTGCCTAGCCTCAGTCTGCCCCTTTGCAGGGGATTAGGGTAGGCAGGCCATGATTTGAGGCCCCATCCTATGATTTTATGATGCAAACTCTCCACATCGCACTAGAGTGTTCCATATTGGGAAACCTTTCCAACCCAGAGCTGGGCTGCACCCAGGATGTGACAGCAAGTGAGAATGGCAGGGACTATGTTTTCTTCACTGACACCTTCCCAGTGCCATTCTCTGTGAACCACATTTAAGCACCCCTTAGAACTAAATAACCTTTTTTTTTTTTTTTTTTTTTTTGTTGAGACAGTCTTGCTCTGTCGCCCAGGCTGGAGTGCAGTGGTGAGATCTCGGCTCCCTGCAACCTCCCGCTCCCAGGTTCAAGCGATTCTCATGCCTCAGCTTCCCAAGTAGCTGGGATTACAGGTGTGTGCCACCATGCCCAGCTAGTGTTTATATTTTTAGTAGAGATGGGGTTTCGCTATGTTGGCCAGGCTGGTCTGGAACTCCCGGCCTCAAGTGATTCACCCACTTCAGCCTCCCAAAGTGCTGTGATTACAGGCATGAACCATCACGCCTGGCCAAGATAAATAATATTTTGATGCAATGTTTAATAAATTAAAAATCATGCAGAAAATCCACAGTGAGAAAAATGTCAGAAGTTGAAATAAAGACAGGCTCCCCGGGCTCACAAACTTACCCCCGGTCTGGGCCCTGAGAGGAGTTTCCACCAACCCTTTTCACTTGCTACATTCTGGTTATATTTTCCATGTCTAATGTGGTCCCGGATTCTCTCCTCACCCTTGTCCCCGACACACAGAGACCCACAGACGCATTAGATGCATTCAGCTCGGCTGAAGGTGCTTGTGTTTTTGAGCTTGGTCATAGATGTCATTCTACTCACCCAAGTCAGAACAGGGGCCCCTCATGGACACTCTCACCCCATCAGAGCACCTACTGCCTTCTGTCTTTGAGGGCTGGGGCTGGCTCTTGTATAATATTTGAACCCCAACACCAGGCAATGGGAATCCCATCCGTATCACAGGAATGAACGAATACATGGACAACCTGAAACAGGGCAGGTCCCAGTGCTCCCAGCAGCCTGCAGGTGGTCCCCCAGGGCCTTGCTTCCAGCGACAAAAGCTAACAGTGGAAAAGCAACCTGCTCCACAGCGGAAAAGCCTGGCCAGACACGAGGCTGTTCCTTATCTTGAGCCTTAATGGTCCTTGTAAGAGCATCTTTTCAGGTATCTGAAGAAAGCACTCTCTCAGTCCCGGTCTTTTTTCTTTTTCTTTTTCTTTTTTGTTTTAGACTAAACATCTCCAGGTCTTTTAAAGACTTCTTTAAAGGGCTAGATGTAGTGGCTCACACCTGTCATCCCACCATTTTGGGAGAACAAGGCCAGAGAATTGCTTGAGGCCAGGAGTTTGAGACCAGCCTGGGCAACAGAGCAAGACCCTTGTCTCTCCCAAAAACAAAAAACAAAAAACAAAAAACTTAGCTGGGCAAGTTAACCCATTCAAATGCTAATCTCTTCTGAAAACATCAGCACAGACACATGCAGAATTAATATTTAATCTGGGCACCCTGCGACCAGTGAAACTGACCTATGAAATTAACCATTCCAATATTGCACCTCAGCTCAAAACCCTCCCATGGCTCCCACTCTACTCAGAGTACACACCAAAATCTACATGATGGCAGATGGTTCATCCTTCCACTTCCTTCCCTTACCTCTTCTCTGATGCCACTCTGGCCACAGTGGCCTCCTTGCTCTTCCTCTGTTGGACCAAGCTCATTCTTGTTGAAGGGCCGTTGAATTTCCCATCGCTCCTACATGGAATTTTATTCCCCCAGAAGTCCACAAGACTTGTTCCTTTACTTCATTCAGATTTACTACTTAGTCTGGGTACGATGGCTCACACCTAATCCCAGGGCTTTGGGAGGCCAAGAAGGGAGGATCACTGGAGCCCAGGAATTCCAGACCAGCCTAGGCAACATAGTGAGACCTCTCTACAAAATGTTAAAAATTAGTTGGGTGTGGTGGTGCATGTCCTTCAGTACCAGCTACTTGGGAGGCAGAGATGGGAGGATCACTTGAGCCCAGGAGGTTGAGGCTACAGTGAGCTATGATCATACCACTGCACTCCAGCCTGGGCAACAAGGCAAGACCCTGTCTCAAAAATAAATAAATAAAAAGTAAAAATAAAAATAAAAGATTTACTGCTTAACCACTTCCTTACACCACAATGTTCCCTGGCTACAAAATGCAAAACAATCTCCCCTCTCCCTTCCAATCTCTGTCTCCTTTCTCCAAATTATATATTTATTTGCTCATTGTCCACTGCAACATGCAGGAATTATATCTGTTCTGTTCCTTCCTGCATTCCCAGGGCCAGAACAGGGCCTGGTACCCAGTAAGTGCTCATTGAACAACTCAATGAATAAATGAATTGAAGTACCTGTACCCTACTTTATCAGCATCAACACATAGTATTCTTGGGTAGGATTCTAACGATGTGGCCTATATCAAATTTGCTTATTTTCTTTAAATCTGAAATGGCACTTCTCCCTTGGGTCCTCAATATCAAGCTCCGTGATTTCCGGATTGCACTGGAAGATCCAAACACTTTGTCCTGGCTGTTTTCATCTCTTGCTGAATTGAGTCTCTGGCCTGCCTTTCAGTATGAGGTACCCTGGTATTTTTAGAAGAGCACTTCTCGTGTGTTTGTGAGGGCCAATTACACCAGCTGTCTCTCTGGGTATGTTTCCATTTGCTGGCTGATTTTTACATTCCATGCAAACATTGATGAGATTGTCCACTAAATGGGTACCAATCCTAATAAGCATCAATGAAATTCCGGTTCTGAGTGTCCTTGGCCACCATAGCTACCCGGTGAAACTCATTAGGGTCCATGAAAAGAGATAGAAATGCAGAGTCAGCCAGACAAAAAGAGGTCAAGGAAAGGAGGAGGGGATCAGTGCACTGGGGGCCTGCTGGGTGTATTAGGGCAATGCTGAGACTTTCATCCCGACTGGATGTCCTGAGTTTATGTTTGAATTTTTTGGCATGGGAGCTTTGCCAAAGGAAGGGGTTGGCTTTAGTCTCAGCATTGCCCCTGGATGTCTGGATCCCGGGCTAATGATCTCTGGGTGGTGACAGTCCTGTGTCTATCTGGCAGGCCTGATGGTACTGGAGTCAGCACACAGTTACGATATAATAAACATGGGCTAGAAGGAATAAGTACATAGGGAGGGTTTATCAGCTTAACTGTTTAGGTGGTATTGTGAACCTGGTGACTTTGGCCTGGTGTAGTGGCTCGCACCTATAATCCCAGCCCTTTGGGAGGCCAAGGTGGGAGGATTGCTTGAGTTCAGGAATTAGAGACCAGCTTGGGAAATACAGCAAGACTGCCTCTCTATAAAAAGTTTAAAAATATAATCCAGGCATGGTGGCTCATGCCTGCTGTCCCAGCTACTTGGGAAGCTGAGGCAGGGGAGATTGCTTGAGGCAAGGAGTTCAAGACTAGCATGGGCAGCATAGCGAGACCTCCCAACTCCCAATTCTCCAAAAATAAATAAATAAATAAATAATTAGTTGGGACAAGTGCCCACAGTCCCCGCTACTCAAGAGGCTGAGGTGGGAGGATTGTTTGAGCCCAGGAATTTGAGGGTACAGTGAGCCATGATCACACTTGAGCCTGGGTGACAAAGCGAGATGCTGTCTCAAAATACAACTGAAAATAAAAATAAAAACGAACCTAGAGATTTTAAATTAGCTTTAGGGGATCCCAAAACCAGCTCCCAAGATTGTTAGATGATGTTCTGAGTTTGTAATGTCTTCAGGAAGAGGGTGAGTAGGTAGATGTCATCAGATTCTCAAAGTGACCACTGACCCCAAAGCACGAAGCTCCACTTGATTATTAACAGGACATGGTGTGAATGCAGCCCACAGGATTGTGGGCTGGCTACTGGCTGGAGCAGCTTGATCTGCCTTCCTGCCTGGCCTCCCCTCTTCCTCAGCCCCCTCACTCTCTGCTAGAACCCTAACTTACCATGGCCACTCCACATGTGCCATGCACTTCCTGCTTGGTGCCTCTGCCCAGGTCCTCTCTCTGAAACAATCCTTCCTTCTTCTCCACCAGCCAACTCCTCTTGGCCCTTCTAGACCCCTCTTCTAGGCCCTGCTTCTCTCCCCTCAGTGCCCCCAGATAGGGGTGTGGCCCATGGACTACACCCCATCCCAAAACAGTCCAAACAGTGGTTCAGATGCAAATGGTAAGTTTTTTTTAAAATTTTAACTTTTACTTTTTGAGACAGAGTCTTGCTCTGTCATCCAGGCTGGAGTGCAGTGGCACGATCTGGGTTCACTACAACCTCTGCCCCCCATGTTCAAGCGATTCTCGTGCCTCAGCCTCCCGAGTAGCTGGGATTACAGGCGTTCGACTCCACGCCTGGCTAATTTTTTGTATTATGAGTAGAGACGCGGTTTCACCATGTTGGCCAGGCTGGTCTCGAACTCCTGACCTCAAGTGATTCGCCTGCCTCGGCTTCTCAAAGAGCTGGAATTACAGGGGTGAGCCACCACACCTGGCCAATTCTGAATAAGTTTTAAAAGCATTGGCTGGGCATGGTGGCTCAGGCCTGTAATCCCAGCACCTTGGGAGGCCAAGGTGGGTGGATCACCTGAGGTCAGGAGTTAGAGACCAGCATGGCCAACACGGTGAAACCCCATCTCTACTAACAATACAAAAATTAGCAAGGCGTGGTGGCACATGCCTGTAATCCCAGCTACTCGGGAGGCTGAGGCAGGATAATCGCTTGAGCCCAGGAGGCGGAGGTTGCAATGAGCCGAGATCATGTCACTGCACTCTAGCCTGGTTGACAAAAGTGATATTCCATCTCAAAAATAAATAAATAAATAAATAAGCATTTATAGCAATTCAACAGAGCAAATTTATGTGGGTTGAATCTAATAATAAAAACATGGAGCTTAACGTTTGCTTCTTTTTTTCCTATTTTATTTTTCTAGGAATTCACTTTTACTATATTTTATAAAAGTATCGTTGTGTGATAGATTGGAAATAAGACCTGGTCCTTCACTCTACATCAGTGTCTCTCAGCCTTTTTTTCTCATTATCACCTCCCTATGAGGCATTTTTAGACATTTTTTCCCGAGATCCCCTACCTGCTCCCATTATGAAATTTTAATACCACAGATGTGCTATGTATCTGCTTGCATGCTGTATGTGTATCTGTGGTTTACATATAAAAAGTGTAACACTCTTTTGCACCCCACTTCAAGAACCAATTTTTGCCCTGTTGGGGGCCGTATCACTCCTAATAAGGATACAGGCCATAAATAGTTCGAAAATAACATTGTGGTCTTAGGGGAGCTGGCTCTGCCCCAGGAGGGATGTACAAGTCTATGGGGGGGGGGGGGATGTTCTTGGCAGCTGATAGCTGAGTCGGAGTGTTGCAATATACATGTTATTGTACATTACCTTTCTTTTATTTCCCTTGTCCGTTACAGTTAGGGCATGACAATGATTTGAACAAGCAAAAAAAGAACTGTGGATATAGTAGGTCTTGTTATCTATTTTCTACCTGACAGGTCTTGTGGTTCTGTGACAGATGAAAAGGAGGGGGAGGCTGTGGTTGTACCTCTGTTGATGGCCTCCACTGTTCTCACTTCTCTCGTCATTTGCCCTTTGACTGCCCACTGCCCGCCATTGGGGTATCTCAAGGCAGCCATGGCAAGCTCTGAAGGCCATCTGGAAAGGCTGTTTCTTTCTTTTCCTTTTTGAGACTAGGTCTGTCTCTGTTGCCCAGGCTGGGGTGCAATGGTGCAACCATAGGTCACTGTGGCCTTGAACTCCTGGGCTCAAGCAATCATCCCCTGGAAAGGCTGTTGCTATAGTGTGGGTAACCTAGCATAGCAAACCCATCTGCAGAAGCACTGGTTTGGGAAATGCCCCTTTCTCATAAACACACTTGTAATGAACACAGCATTGTAAAGATGCTGGGGAGAACACGTTGCACTCAGCAGTGAAGCCCACTGAACTCTGTTTAAGTCACAAGCTTCCAAGTGTGTCTGTTCACAAAACTCCTTTATTTTTTTGCAGAAGACCTATGACAGCCCATGAAACTGTATTCCAAGCAACATACTTTGGGGAAAAACTGAGCCTGAGGTTTTTTTAATTCCTATTCCTTTACCCCCGAGGTCACAAGTGACTGGAAGTCAATGGATAAGCATCTGTGCTGATGCAGAAAGGCCTGAGGTTCCTGGGGCACCCAGTCCTGGCTATTGAGACCCCATCACCCAGCTTTGGCCACCCATGGAACACTGCAGCTCCTGAAGCCATCAGCTCTAGGCTGTAGTCATTCTCCCTCTGCAAGGCTTAGCATGAGAGTAAGCAGACATCAAACTCAACTTCCTTCTTTGATTTCTCTTTAATCAAAGGTGGAGTAATTCTACCCTGAAGATGCCCATGGTGTCTCACTTTCTCTCCCCTTGGATAACAGACAAAGCGAATGAACGTCACAGAAACTGTCAGGGCTCTGGGCTCCTAAGCTGCCCAGAGAATGTATTCTTCCAGAAGAATATTTAGCTGACATCCCCAAATCGTGGTCATTCACCTTCTAGAGCAATTATCTTGAAAACGAAAGGTAAGTCTGAGTTGAAAGCAATAGCCTAGAAAAGATGCCTGGACTCAGGGTTAGAGAACATAATAAATAGTGTATATAGTTTGCTAGGGCTGCCATAGCAAAGTGCCAAAGACTGGTGATTTAAACCACAGAAATGTACTTTCTCACAATTCTGGAGGCGAGCAGGCTGAGATCAAGGTATCTACAGGGTTGGTTTCATCTGAGGCTTCTCTCCTTGGCTTAGAGATGGCCATCTTTTCCATTTGTCTTCTCATGGGCTCGCCTCTGTGTGTGTCTGTGTCCTGATCTCCTCTTCTTTTTTTTTTTGGACGGAATCTAGCTTTGTTGCCAGGCTGGGGTGCAATGGTGTGATCTCAGCTCACTGCAACCTCCACCTCCCGGGTTCAAATGATTCCCCTGTCTCAGGCTCCCGAATAGCTGGGACTACAGGTGCACACCATCACACCCAGCTAATTTTTTGTATTTTAGTAGAGACGGGTTTCACCATGTTGGTCAGGATGGTCTCGATCTCCTGACTTTGTGATCTGCCTGCCTTAGCCTCCCAAAGTGCTGGGATTACAGGTGTGAGCCACCACACCCAGCCCTAATCCCCTCTTCTTCTTCTTACAAGGACACCAGTCATATTGGATCAGATCCACCCCAATGACCTTATTTTAACTTCATTCTTTAAAGACCCTATCTCCAAATACAGTCAAGGATGGAGGTACCAGGGATTAAGGCTTCAACATATGATTGCTTGGAGTACACAATTTAGCCCGTAAAAGATGGGAAAGGCATCTGGTCTCTCCAGTTTAAGTCTCAGAGAAACACAGACTGTCAGCGCTTTGGAGACTGCTGAAGTCATGTGTTTCATAAACCGGAAAAGTGAGGTCCCAAAAGGAGAAGTACCTGCTGCAATCACACGGCTCATGGGCTCTGGGCTCAAACCCAGGGTTCCCGAGGGCCAATTAGAACCTTCCCAGGCTTCCATTAGATAATCACCTCATCCCCAAACAAAAAATACCGAAAAACAAGCAATTTAGAAAGAGAGGAGGAGAAAACATACATCTCTAAGGGCAAGGCTAATATTTGGGGTATGGTTTTCTAAAGGCTGGAGACCGGCTGGGCTCGGTGGCTCACGCCTATAATCCTAGCACTTTGGGAGGCCAAGGCAGGCGGATCACCTGAGGTCAGGAGTTCAAGACCAGCCTGGCCAACATAGTGAAACCCTGTCTCCACTAAAAATACAAAAAATTGGCTGGGTGTGGGGACACACGCCTGTAATTCCAGCTACTCGGGAGGCTGTGAGGGGAATTGCTTGAGCTCAGGAGACGGAGATTGCAGTGAGCCGAGATTGTGCTATTGCACTCCAGCATGGGCAACAGAGCGAGACTCTATCTCAAAATAAATAAAAACAAAGGCTGGAGACCAAAGAAGGGACATTGACTTGGTTAGGTTCTTCAGCTGTGGTTTTCAAAGCGTGGCCCGTGGAGATCCTGAGAGCTTTTCAGGGCTCTCTACCAGGTCAAAATGATTTTTATAATTATGCCGTGACGCCATTTGCCTTCTTCACTTTCACTGTCTCACAAGCGTGCAGTGGAGTTTCCTAGAGGCCACATCACATGGCATGACGTCATTGCTCTAATGATGAATGAAATGTATGAAGCAGAAACAAGCATCCGCCTGCTGTCCACCAGGACCTCAAGAGATTTGCGACAAGGTAAAACAATGCCGTCCTCCTTCTAATATGTTTTTGTTTTGGAAAATACAGTTATTTCTCACACAAAAAATGTGCGATTTATGTTAACCTGCAATGGGTTTATTATCATTGCCTTTGAATGATTTAATGCAGAAATATTTTTAAAGTTTTCCATTTTAATTTCTAACATAGTAAAAATCGATAGATAGGACACGCATAAACAAAAGCTCTTTGGGGTCATCTATCATTTTTAACATGGTAAAGGGGTGCTGAAACCAAAGAGTTTGAGAAAAGGCACTCTACAGCAGCAATGACCCTTGCTGACGAAACCATCATTCTTCTCCATTCTCTTTTACATCATTTTTTCCCCCTTGCAGTTGGTTTAAGGCCAGGTTTAATTTCCCTTGGGCCCTAACAGAAAGGTAAGACAGCCCTTAATTATACCTAGAACCTGTGAGCATACCGGCCTTACAGCTGCTCTTCTCTACACAGCTCTCCCTTGGTTATGCTCTTCTGCTGTGGTTTTCAAAGTATGGCCCATGGAACCCCTGGGGGCCCTGAGACCTTTTCAGGTCCTAGGCCCTGGCGTGAGGACACTCAGAGATAACGGCCACTGGCCAGCTCCCTAACTTCCCACTGTTCACTCCACTTGTCTTTGAAGTGCTGTCATCCATCTCAACTGGAAGCCCCATGCCCTCTGGGTGGTGACAAACACAGGAAATCAGCACCTCACTGCTGACCCCAACCATAAGCACAGAGTGGGACAGCCGCCAACATCGCAAAGCCATAAAGCAGAGCCCTGGGTGGCTGTGTCTTCTGTCCAGCCTGTGACAGGCCTTGTCCTGCCTGGCTTCCTTGACGTCCTGCGGGATATTCTGAATTGTCATTCTGACCACGGTTTTGGGGACCCGTTGGTCCACTATAGATCCATGATTCGGGTCTTTAAGCAACTGGAGTTTTGGTTCTGTCTTTTGGCATTGTCTGGTGAAAGGAGAAAGATGGTGGAAATGCAGATGAAAGGACGGGGGAAGACTGCATGCTCACATGTGTACACATGCATGCACACCATGGCTGACACTTCCTAAGCACCTCCATGCCAGGAGAAACAAAACTACCACTGAGGCAGCGCATGATGGCTCATGCCCGTAATCCCAGCACTTTGGGAGACTGAAGTGGGTGGATCACTTGAGGTCAGGAGTTCGAGACCAGCCTGGCCAACACAATGACATCTTGTCCAGCACTCCAGCCTGGGCAAGGTTAAAAATACAAAAAATAGCTTGGCATGGTGGTGCGAGCCTGTAATCCCAGCTACTTGGGAGACTGAGGCAGGAGAATTGCTTGAGCCCAGGGTGCGGAGGTTGCAGTGAACCAAGATTGCACCACTGCCCTCTAGCCTGAGTGACAGAGCAAGACACTGTCTCAAAAATAAATAAAATAAAACAAAAATGAAAAAAATAAAAACTACCACGGAGAGGAGAAACACGCGCTTACACGTATGCAGGCTTCCTCTGAGCCAGGCACTGTTTTAGCCATTTGCATGTATTTATTTATTTAAACCTCACAAAAACCCTGGAAAGCAGATATGATTCTTCTTCTCGTTTTCCCGACGAGGAAAAGGAGGCACAGAGAGATTAAGTAACTTGCTTAAGGCCACACAACTAGTAAACCACAGAGACAGGGTTGCACTCAGGAAGTTTGATGATTTTCACTGCTAGGCAAACAGAGAGAGTATGATATCTTCTCTCAGGGAACTTAGGAGCTCACAGTCTGAAAGCGGGGATAAGGTGCAGACCCAGGAGATGGGAAGTGGCAGGTGAATTGTGATGTAGGCCAAATACCACACTCATTCAGAGGAAACAACTTGACCTGACAACTTGAAGAGCATAAGATGGAGTCCAGAGGGGATGGTGAGAAGAGAAAAGGCAGGGTCAGTGAGGAAAGTCTGAGCTTGAAGATCTTGATTCATCCCCAAGGGAATCCCTCAAAGTCCAGCACAGGGTTTTGTAAGAGACATTCTAAACATCACCAAGAGCATTATTGCCAACTTCCTGCCACCTATAGTGCCTTAGAACTCGCCTGGGAAAATCTGTATTTATGGAGGATTATCTGAAGAGCCTGTGGTCTTCCCAGTCCTTCCACCTCTTCCCATCTCTAACCAGACCAGAAGAGCAGTCTCTCAGCCTACAAACAGGAGTGACAGAGATTAATCCAGAAAGAGTGAGGTCAACTCATGAGAGCTCTTGTGTCCTGGAAGTGTCAGATCCTAAAGTGACATAAAGAGAAACTTCATGTTGTCACGGGCAAGGCAGGAGTCCAGGATAGTTGATGCATTCAAGATTAAAGCCAGCAGAAGCTGAGAGAGACACCAGTGAGAGTAAAGACAGACACCCAGAGGGCTTGCAGGTCAGGCCACTCATCCTAGAGACAAGAAGATATCTTTGAAGACTCAGGATTCCAGCTGCTTTCACTGAGTAACTCTTAAAGCCTTCTATGTCCAGTGTTTGAATGGATGCACTTAACACTTGGAAGAGTATGATTTCATTTTCTATGTGAGGAAAGCCCCAGAAGAATGCCTAGAACATTTGATTGATACAATGGGGCAATCTCATACTGGTAGCCTGCAGAACAGGCCTTCTACCAGCCCAATGGCAGGGCTGCCATGTTGCCCATTCTAGGAGTTCCATTCACACAGATTTTGTGCTGGGTCCCTGTTCCCCTGTGAGGTGTGCTCCAAAGCTATGCAGCCTGTGGTCCTGCCGACTGGGCTCTTTGGTTGCAGGGCCATGATACCAAAGTACCAAAAGTTGGCAAGTCTCTCACAGCAAGGGAGTTGGGTAGATTATGGTGTAGGGTTTATTGGTCTCTCCTCTCTAAGGAGGGAAAATCAAGCAGATGCCAAGATATCCACCCAGGAATGATATTCTCTTTTCTTTGTTGGTGACAAATGAAAAAAATTGAATCCCAGGGTCCATGATCAAAAGAAAGTTACTTTACTCTTCTAAGGGAGGAGGGCAAGAGCCCTTTCTTAGTGACACAGTATGTGACCAATCTGGAAGAGAGGCCAAGGGAACCCTTTGATGCAGAATTGAAGGGTGCATCAAATAGGTTCCATTTCTACCCTAGAATGTTATAATTTTATCAGAGTTGTCAAAAACAGAAGGAAAAAATATTTGTATCTGTTGTTCATCCATCCATCTAACCTAGGATGTTATGATCTTATCATAGTTGTCAAAAATAGAAGAAAGAAAAAACCATTATTGTTATCCATTGTCTGTCCATTCATCCATCCATCCATCCATCCATCCATCCATCCATCTATCCATCCATCCATTCAACCATCCATCCATCTATCCATCAATCCATCAATCCATCCATCCATCCATTCATCCATCCATCCATCCATCAATCCATCCATCCATCCATCCATCCACCCACCCGCCCATTCAGCCATCCTTTCTACAAATATTTCTTTAAGGTACATATCATACCAGGCACCATGCTAGGCTGGTTAGGTGATACACTGATGAATAAAATAGACACAGATGCTCTTCTTAGAGAGCTTGTGATCTAAGAGAGAAGAAAGCGAATGAAGTAGTTATAAATATTTCAAGTACCCTGAGAAGAAAAGGAAAAGTTCAGGAGGCCACAGAGCATGATATAAGACAAGAGAGAAAAAAATGAAAGGAGCTCAGAAAAAAGAAAGTGCATTTATAGCAGAGTGGTTCAGGCTGGATTAATAGCTGAGTGGCTAAAACTCTCTTTACCTAAGGATCCCATTAAAATATGGGAATGTTGTATTTCTCATATCTGCATTTGAATATATGACTTAAGCCTATAATTAACATAGTTATTAAAAAATGCAACTCAGTGTAATCTCGGACCCATATCCTGTCTCTTGGGCTATTTACTAAATCCCCTATTAGCAACTAGACAAAGTCCATTGTCCCACAGGCAGTAATTTGGTCTTCAGTGTGATCTGAATTTGCAAGCCAATGTGAATTGGGAATCAGAATAAACTTGATATTTATCCAAAGGGAAAAAATGTTTATTGATGCCAGAAAAAAATGACAACCAGAATAGCTGAAGAGGTCAGCAGAAACTTGACACTGACAAGGTTTTATGCTTCTGACAATTATTCCTTTCTGTCAAAAAGGTTTGGTGCATAAAGAAAAGACAAATACTTAAGGTGACAGATATCGCAAGTACACTGACTTGATCTTTGAAAATTACACGAATACATTAAATGATCACATCTACCCCAAAACTATGTATATCCATTATGTATCAATTAAATAAAGGTTTTGTGCCATTTTTTGTTAATTCCAGTTTATTTTAAAATTACTCTCTGAGTGACAAGAATGGTGTCACAAAACTTTTATTTTTAAAAAGTTTTTGTGATTGTAATTTTTAAATTTATTTATTAGAAACAGGTTCTTGCTCTGTCACCGAGGTTGGAGTGCACTGGCATGATCATACTTCATGGTAACCTCAAACTCCTGGGCTCCATTCTACCAGAAGCACAAAGAAAAACTGATACCAATCCTACTGAAACCATTCCAAAAAATTGAGGAAGAGGGGCTCCTCCCTAACTCATTCTATGAAGCCAGCATCAACCTGATACCAAAATCTGGCAGAGATGCAACAAGAAGGAAAACTTCAGACCTATATCCCTCATAAACACAGATGCAAAAGTCCTCAACAAAATACTAGCAAGCCGAATTCAGCAGCACATCAAAATGTTAATACGCCATGATCACACAGTCTCTACTACTGGGATACAAGGCTGACTCAACATATGCAAATCACTAAGTGTGATTCACCAACTGAACAGAATCAAAAACAAAAACCAAACAATTATCTCAATAGACAGAGAAAAAGTTTTCAATAAAATCCAACATCCCTTCGTGATAAACACCCTCGAAAGACAAGACATTGAGCAAACATACCTCAAAATAATAAGAGCCATCTATGACAAACCACAGCCAACATCATGCTGAACAGGCAAAAGCTCAAATCATTCCCATTGAGAACTGGAACAAGACAAGGATGCCCACTCTCACCACTCTTACTCAACATAGTACTGGAAGTCCTAGCTGGAGCAATCAGCCAAGAGAAAAAAAGAAAAGGCATCCAAACAGGAAAAGAAGGTCCAATGATCTCTCTTCACTGACAATATAATTGTGTATCTAGAAAACCCTAAAGACTCTGCCAAAAGACTCCTTGAGTTGATAAACAACTTTAGTAAAGTTTCAGGATACAAATCAATGTACAAAAATCAGTAGCATTTCTGTACACCAACAATCTCCAGGCTGAGAGTGAAATCAAGAACACAATCCCATTTAAAATAGCCACAAAGAAAATGAAATACCTTGGAATACAGCTAACCAAGGAGGTGAAAGATCTCTACAAGGAGAACTACAAAACACTGCTGAAAGAAACCAGAGATGATGGAAATAAATGGAAAAACATTCTATGCTCATGGATTAGAAGACTCAATATCATAAGAATGGCCACATGGCCAAAAGCAATTCACAGATTCAGTGTTATTCCTATTAAACAACCAATGTCATTCTTCACGGAATCAGAATAAACTATTCTAAAATTCATATGGAACCAAAAAAGAGCCCAAATAGCCAAAGCAATCTTGAGCTAAAAGAACAAAACTGGAGGTATCACACTACTGGACTTCAAACTATGCTATAAAGCCACAGTAATCAAAATAGCTTGGTACTACAGGCCAATGAGAAGAATAGAAAACAGAAATTAAAAGCACACCTACAACCATCTAATCTTTAAAAAGGCTACCAAAAAGAAGCAATGAGCAAATAACTTGCTACTCAATAAATGGTGCTTGGATAACTGGCTAGCCATATGCAGAAGATTGAAGCTGGATCCTTATCTTTGACCATATACAAAAATTAACTCAAGATGGATCAACGATTTAAATATAAGACCTCAAACAGTAAAAATCATGGAAGACAACCTAGGAAGTACTCTTCTCAGAGTAGGCCTTGGCAAAGAATGTTTGGCTAAGTCCCCAAAAGCAATTGTAACGAAAACAAAAATAGACAAGTAGGACCTAATTAAACTAAAGAGCTTTTGCAAAGCAAAAGAAACCATCAACAGAGCAAACAGACAACCTACAGAATGGGATAAGATATTTGAAATTATATATCCAACAAAGGCCTAATATCCAGAATCTATAGGGAATTTAAATAAGTCAACAAGCAAAAAGCAAATAGCCCCATTAAAAAATGGTCAAAGGACATGACCAGACACTTCTCAAAAGAAGACATGTAAGTGAGCCAACAAACATGAAAAAATGGTGAGTATAACTAATGATCAGAGAAATGCAAATCTAAAACCACAGTGGGATATCATCTCATGCCAGTCAGAATGGCTATTACTAAAAAGGCAAGAAACAACAGATGCTGGCATGGCATGGGAGAAAAGGGAATGCTTACACACTGTTGGTAGGAATGTAAATTAGTTCAGCTGCTGTGGAGAGCAGTTTCAAGATTTCTCAAAGAAATTAAAACAGAGCTGCCATTCGAGCCAGCGACATCCCATTACTGGGTATCTATCCAAAAGAAAAGAAATCATTCTACCAAAAAGACACCTGCACTCGTATGTTCATCGCAGCACTATTCACAATAGCAAAGACATGGCCAACCCAGGTGCCCATTAATGGTAGAATAAATAAATGTGTTACATATACACTACGGAACACTATGCAGTCATAAAACAAATGAAATTATGTCCTTTGCAGCAACATGAATTGAGCTGGAGGCCATTATCCTAAGTGAATTAATGCAGAAACAGACAATCAGATACTGCATGTTCTCACTTATAAATAGGAACTAAACACTGAGCCCACATGGAGATAAACACAGGAACAACTTTGCCGGGGGTGGGTTAAGAAAACAATCTATCGGCCAGGCGTGGTGGCTCAAACCTCTAATCCCAGCACTTTGGGAAGTCAAGGTGGGTGGATTGCCTGAGGTCAGGAGTTCGAGACCAGTCTGGCTAACATGGTGAAATCCCGTCTCTACTAAAAATACAAAAAAAATTAGCCAGACATGGTGGCACGTACCTGTAGTCCCAGCTACTCGGGAGGCTGAGGCAGGGAAATTGCTTGAACCAGGGGAGGTGGAGGTTGCAGTGAGCCGAGATCGCGCCACTGCACTCCAGACTGCGTGACAGAGTGAGACTCCTCTCAAAAAAACAAAACAAAACAAAAAAAACGGCCAGGTGCTCATGCCTGTAATCCCAGCACTTTGGGAGGCCGAGGTAGGTGGATCACGAGGTCAAGAGACGGAGACCATCCTGGTCAACATGGTGAAACCCTGTCTCTACTGAAAATACAAAAATTAGTTGGGCATGGTGGGGGGCGCCTGTGGTCCCAGCTACTCGGGAGGCTGAGGCAGGAGAATTGCTTGAACCTGGGAAGCGGAGGTTGCAGTGAGCTGACATCGTGCCACTGCAATCCAGCCTGGTGACAGAGAGAGGCTCCATCTCAAAAAAAAAAAAAAAAAAAAAAATCCCTCCACCCCCCGCAAAAAAAAAACAAAAAATTCTATCGAGTACTATGCTTACTAGCTGGGTGATGGAATCCATACTCCAACCTCAGCATCATGCAATATTCCCATGTAACAAATCTGCACATGTACCCCCATATCTAAAATAAAAGTTGAAATACAAATGAATAAGTAAATAAATAGTATTGTATAAATAATATTTACTATATAATTAAGTATATAACTGATACATAATCACATATAATATATAATATATTAAAATTATATGTAGCATAATTAACATTATTTATATATTCATACAGTGAATAGTATTTAATGTATAATTAATTATATTTATATATTAATATAGAACTAATATATTCATATATAAATTATTAACCATATGATATAATTATATATTCTTCATATAATTCTTATAAGAATTATATATTCTTAATAATTATATAATATATAATTTTATAATATAATATAGAATATATTATAATTTATATTATTATACAATAACTAATGTATATACTAATATATTAGTTACATATTAATACATAATATGTAATATAACATAAATATATAATGTAAACATAATTATATAATATAAATATATAATATATTATAAATGTAGTATACTATGATTATAATTGTACATTATATATTTATATTATATATAAATATAAAATATATAAACTATACATCCAATAAAGGCCTAATATCCAGAATATTGGATTATATAATTATATGTAATTATTCATATTATATGTAATGTATTATATATCAGATATTTATATATTAGTTATTAGTTATATATTAATATATAATTAATGATATTTACTACATAATAATAATTATAATAATAATAAAATGTTTCCAGGAGAGAAGCACACAGCTGGAAGGGAAGAAGACTGGCCAGTTCATATGGTAAAAAAGAGCCAACAAGAGGTGAGGTTGAGGAGCGAGTGAGGACAAGAGAAGTAGTCAAGTCCCTGAGAGGACAGGGGGAGAACGAATCTGGAATTTACTTGTCTTCAAGTTGAGCTTCAGACACTACTGTGAACCGCCCGCCCCAGGCTCTGCGAACAGACCTAGATTCTAGTAAAAGCCCCAGTCTTGACCACCTGCCAGACACATTCTGATCTTCACTGATAAAGCCTCACTTTCTGATGATCTAAGAGTGTCCTCCCACCCCACCCAACTGGGAGCTCGTCTGTAGGGACATTGGTTCAATCTTACAGACGCTCAGTCTTGCCCAGCTAAGAACCACATTCAAAAGTGGGATCGAGGTTTCTGAATCCAGATTCTGGGCTCTTCCTGCTGCCTTGTGCTACACCTGCCCTGGACAGAGGTGGGCAAGACGACACCTCCTCTCCTGCTATCCTCAGGGGAAAGCTCCTTCCTTTCCTTCTGTCAAGCCGGGCGGAGGCTAAGCCTCTTCTCATGGTCTCATTCATTCAGAGTTCCTTGGAGAGAAAAGGGGTTGATGCAGAGTAAAAAGTAAGAAAGCACTTTGAGGCAGGGCGTGGTGGCTCAGGCCTATAATCCCAGCACTTTGGGAGGCTGAGGTGGGTGGATCATTTGAGGCCACGAGTTCGAGACCAGCCTGGCCAACATGGCAAAATCCCATCTCTACTAAAAATACAAAAAATTAGCAGGGCGTGGTGGCATGCGCCCGTAGTCCCAGCTAGCTGGGAGGGTGAGGCAGGAGAATCCTTTGAGCCCAGGAGGCATAGGTTGCAGTGAGCTAAGATTGTGCCACTATATTCCAGCCTGGGTGACAGAGTGAGACTTTGTCTCAAAAAGAAAAAAAAAAAAAAAAAAAGAGCTTTGCTCCTAAAGTGCAGATAGAAAAAAGGCACCAGGGTGCTTTAATTTACTGCACAGGCTGGAAAAGTCACATCTGGGGGGCACGATCTCGATATCAGTGACTTGGAGGTCTCACTGGCAGACAGAGGGCCGGGGACATAAGTGACAGGGCCTGGGACAAGGGGAGCAGAGCAGGCTAGCAGAGTGGAAGCCAGTCTGGATAAAGTCCCAATTGAACCATTGCAGCTAAAATTAAATATGACAAATGGCCTGTTCAGTTACATGAGGCACCGGCAACAGGGCCTCTGCAGGCTATCTGCTGAAGCGCTGGCCTTGTCATCTCCCCAGCAGCCTCCCAGTCAGGGCTATATTCCTTCCACCAAAGCTGCCACAGTGGTGCTGGAAGATTCTTGCCAATCACACTGATGTTGAAACAAGCCACCTTGGCAGCAAACAGTAATCCATGTCCTCCTTAAGGAGCACTAGAAATGTGAGGCTGGACATCATGGGCTGAGTATCCCTTATTCGAAGTGCTTGAGACCAGAAGTGTTTTCTTTGTTTGTTTCCCTCCCTCCCTTCCTCCTTTCTTTCCTTCCTCCCTCCCTTCCTTCCTTCCCTCCCTATTTCTTTCTGTTTCTTTCCATCTTTCTCTTTCTTTTCTCTTTCTTTCTTTCTTTCTTTCTTTCTTTCTTTCTTTTCTCTTTCTTTCTTTCTTTCTTTCTTTTCTTTTCTTTCTCTTTCTTTCTTCTTTTTCTTTCTCTCTCTTTCTCTTTCTTTTCTTTCCTTCCTTCCTCCTTTCCTTTCCTTCCTCTCTTTCTTTCTTTCTTCTTTCTTTCTCTCACCTTCTCTTTCTGTTTCTTTTATTCTCTTTCTCTATTACTTTTTTCTCTTTCTCTGTTTCTTTCTCTCTCTTTCTTTTGTTCTCTCCACTTCTTTTTCTTTCTCTCGGTTTCTTTCTTTTTTCCTTCTTTCTCTTTATCTCTTTTTCTTCCTCTTTCTTTCTTCCTTCTCTCTCTCTCTCCCTCCTCTTTCTCTCCTCCTCCCTCCCTCCCTCATTCTCTCCTTCCTTCCTTCCTTCCTTCCTTCCTTCCTTCCTTCCTTCCTTCCTTCCTCTCTGTCTCTTTCTCCCACCCTCCCTTCCTTTCTTTTTTTTTTTTTTTTTAGGAAAGGTCTCAGTCTGTCACCAGGCTGGAGTACAATGGTGTGATCACTGCCTGTTCCAACTTTGAACTCATGGACTCAAGTGATCTTCCATCTCAGCCTCCTGAGTGGCTGGAACCACAGGCATGTACCAATATGCTTGGCTAACTTTTTGTAGAGATGAGATCTTGCTATGCTACCCAGGCTGATCTGCAACTCCTCAGAAGTATTTCAGATTTTGGATTTTTTCAAATTTGGGGATATCTGCACTACATTTAACAGGCTGAGCATCCATAATTTGGAAATCTGAAATCCAAAAATGTTCCAAAGAGCATTGCTTTGAGTCACATCTGTGCTAAAAAAATTTCAGATTTTGGAGCATTTTGGATTTCAGATTTTTCGGATTACAGATACTCAACCTGCTCCCTATGAATGACTTCTTGGCTCTTTCCAGAAGGAAAATTTGGGTTGATCCAAATTAATATGATCACAAAAGTTCAGGGGATTAGGGCTTTTGTTTTGTTTTGAAATACTAACTTTGTTGGTGACAAGTCTGAACAGTTTTATCATAAAATCCTGGACTATTAGGACTAAAATAAAAAGTAATAGGTCTTGTAGTGCGTGATCCAGATCTGAAACAAATCAGAGTTCTTGACTCTCCATGTTATGATTTTGTGTGTGTGCTTGTTTTCAAGAGACAGCGTCTCACTCCGTCACCCAGGCTGCAATGTAGTGACTTGATCATAGCTCACTGCAGCCTTGAAATCCTGGGCTCAAGTGATCCTTTTGCCTCAGCCTTCTGAGTATCTGGGGTTACAGGTGTGCATCACCATGTCCAGCTCAAGCAATCCTCCTGACTCAGCTTCCCAAAGTGCTGGGATTGAGATTTTATACCTGATTTTTCTGAAAGGATGTGTTCTGGAGCCAACAAAGATAGAGGGAAGTTGCTAAAAATACCCAGACATAAGCCTCTGACCGGCAAAGGAGATGGAATGCAATGGTCTGGAAAGTCCCTCTAAGCTCTCTATGCTCACTGGTCCCCCCAAAAAGCAGAGGCTACTCATGGAAAGAAGGATTTGGCTGAAACATCTGCAGAATGACACGGCTTCCCAGGGCTGCTTAATGCTGACCTTTTGACATTCTCACCTTTGATTTCCTTAATGTGATTGCTCTGTTTCTTTGCCGTCTGACAAAAGGTCAATTTCTGTTTGTCTTCTAATAAATGGGCTGCTTAATGCTGGGGGAAAAGGAGACCAACAGAAAATCCTCATTGCCATCTACAAATAACTTCAAAGTAAATCATCTACCTTTTGCTTTCTTCTTTGAACTTTTACATTTTTATCACATACGAATGTACCATCATGAGCTCTCCCTGGCAACATCTATCCCTTGATGGAGTAACTTCCTCTCAGAAAAGATCATGCTTTTCTGAACATGCTGTATTTTTGGCTGCAGCCCTGAACTGCTGGGAATGCAATTGCTTTTTAATTGGAACCAACAACCAGTGTTGGCCTGGATTCAGAACTAGCCTCCCCGCATCAGAAACGTCTACTGGAGTCTGGGGATACGCGAGGGGGGGAGCTGTTAACCACCTTCAGGCTGTGACTCCGGGGGGAGGGGGTGTGGGAAGCTCTGTTTGTACCTGGAATCTTGGCTGGCTCAGAAAACAGAATTTCCATTTTCTGACCAGATAAAGAAATACTTGTCATTGATGGGGACTGGCAAACACAAAACCGAATGGTTGATGCAGGGAGTTTTCACCCTGCCCAGTTTATGTCTGCATGTGTGCGAATAAACTAGGAGCTTGGATGAAAGGGAACAAAAGAATCACAAAGGAAATTTCTAGTGTTTTCCATCAACATGACAGGCCAAAATGTCCTTTCCTTTCCAAAGGGAAACAACTGCAGGAATGGGTTCCCTTGTTTTTTGTTACTGAGGGGATCATCAGCATTCTGTAAAGAAACTCATCGCTTCAGGTTCTCCTCCTATCAAGCAATTATTTATAATTTACAGCCTATTAATACAACAGCACATCTCATCTACACTGTGCACCAAAAAGCTCATGCTTAATCAGAATATTAGCACCATGGCTTGCTGAACACAACCTCTTCTCTATGCATTCCTTTGATTTAACTAATTTTGACCCAATGCACAAAGGGCGTGGAGCTGGATGCTGGTGGTCCACGTTGCAATGCAGGCAGAGTAATTATGCACAATATAAAATGACAAATATTTAGTGTCTAAAGGTCTATTTCCATACGCCCAGTTCTTCAGATGGGGTATGTGGTTGTGCTAGAGTTAGCCACAGTGCAATGTGGGATGAAAATCCAAAGGCACAGAATCCAAATGCAAACACAAAATGCAAAGCATTCGGGTCAATATCCTGTTTCTCCTACTCAAACTAACTCAAGTGTGACCTCAAATTCCTTTGCTCTCATAGTCTAAGTTTGAAAAAATCTGCATTGGGGAAACATTCCATTTGAATTTAATGTACATTGTCAATACAAACTGAGCAGGATTTCCAAGAACAAAAAGAACAGAGAAATCTATTTTGGCCTGAATGATGCTGATTGCTTCAACCAAGAGATGGCACCAACTTGCACCCAAATTGTGGCTGAGTGGTAAGTGTGTGGATCATCCAAGCTCATCGCCTGTGCTTCTCATTGGAGATTTTCCTCTCCAGATAAGGCAGCCCCTAAGCTGTACCACACACTCCCCATACTCACTTTCTCTCTCTGCTTGAGGTCATTTTCCTCCATCCATCCCTTTTCTGACACAACGCTTTCCATTTTGCAAAGCCTGCAACATCAGGGCATCGGGGTTATTCTACACCATGGTCTTCCACTTTGTCCAAATTCCTTTAGCATTTTCATGGCACTGGATAGTATATAATTTCTCCCTTTTCCTAATAGTTCAATGTGTGCATGCCAACAAGCGAGTTTTTTTTTTTTGGATGTATGACTCCTCAAGACAGTGACAAGAGTTCTTTGTCATCAAGGAAACATTTATCTTGGATTTCTGTGCTCCAGACCTTCTGCAGGGGCACGGTGAGGAAGAGGAGGAGCAGAGAGATTCCTAAAGGAAGTGGGTCAGGGCACAGAAGCAGGTAAGTTATTGGGAAGAAGACAAAGCAACAGATATTTGTTTCTCTGTGATATCACGGTGTCAAATCAAATATAAGCAGAGGAAGAGTCCCTGGATGGAGGGAATGATAACTGGTCACTGAAAGTCAGCTAACACTTGTGCTGGATCTTAAAATCTAGTGAGTGGGATGGGGTCCATGTGGAATGGGCCTTGAGTGCCCACCCCAGAGGATAGATTTCAACCCGACAGTAGAGGGATATAACCAATGTTTCTCATGAGGGAACAACAGGACTCTATCTGCTTTAGCAAGAAGAGACAGCTGGAAGATCCCAGGGTGGGGAGGAATAATGGTCTCGGGGAAAGAAGGCACTGGAGTAGAGAGCAGGTTTTGCTGTGAGATAATCTGAAGGAGCCCAGGGGAAACCTGTGGATGAATGGGATGTGAAGCATAAAGAAGACAGTGGAGACAAAGATCAGACAAAAGCTCAGAGGCCATGTGGCCAGTGGACTTTTTTTTTTTTTTTTTTTTTTTTGAGATGGAGTCTCGCTCTGTCGTTTAGGCTGGAGTGCAGCGGCGTGATCTCGGCTCACTGCAACCTCCGCCTTCCAAGTTCAAGGGATTCTCCTGCCTCAGCCTCCTGAGTAGCTGGGATTACAGGTGCATGCCATCATGCCTGGCTAATTTTTATATTTTTAATAGAGAAGGGGTTTCACCATGTTGGCCATGCTGGTCTCAAACTCCTGACCTCAGATGATCCACTCACCTCGGCCTCCCAAAGTGCTGGGATTACAGGCATGAGCCACCGCACCATGCCTTTTTGATGGAGATTGAATATTCCTGATTTCTCCAGAATCTCATGTAATAATAATGACAACATTAAAAGCTGTCTATTTCCCTTTGGACATTATTTTGGCAACATTCCTTGGATTCTGATAAATATTGTTGTCATTGGCAATAATTTTTTGGTAGCCTGTTAGGATTTTTTTTGGTTTTCTCCTTTGCCCCAGAATACTGTATTTAGGGACAGTTTTTTATTTTCTTTTAGTGGGAGATAGGGTCTCACTCTGTCACCCAGGCTGGAGTGCAGTGGTATGATCCTAGCTCATTGCAGCCTTAGGTTCAAGTGATCCTTCCACCTCAGCCTCCTGAGTAGCTAGTCCTGAGACTATAGATGTGCACAACCATGCCCAGTTTTTTTTTTTTTTAAGAGATAGAGTCTTGCTTGCTACGTTGCCCAAGTTGGTCTCAAACTCCTAACCTCAAGCGGTCCTCCTACCTTGACTTACCAAAGTTCTGGGATTACAGGTGTGAGTCACCACACCTAGTCATTTAGGACCATTTTGATGGCTAGGATATCTTTCCATTGGGGTCTTTTAATTTAATTCTATATTATCAATTTTTGATTTTATTATGTTGTGATGGGAGAATAAGGTCTGTAAATTTTCTGCTTTTTAAGGTCTATGAAAATTTTGCAGCTTAGTAGATCTAAGATCAAAATTTTCTAAGATCTAATTTTTGTGATTGATTAATGGACACAGTTAAAAAGACATTACATTCTCTTTTTGGGAAGTATTAAAGTTCTAAAAAAGAGTATTAATTACACGTGTTCATTCACTCATCATATAACTGATGAATAAATATTGATTGATTGAGCCTAATTATACTTTTCATATCAGCTATATAAATTCTTTCTCTCAAGAATGCATAAAACCTACTAATTGCACAATTAGTTAATAATAACTCAGTAATAATTATGTTATTATTGACTATAGTCAATATAGTTATTATAGTCACCATATAGTCATATTATGTATAGTACATAGACTATATACATATAGTATATATTCAAATAGCTTGAAGAATATAATTAGATTGTCGGTAATTCAAAGGATAAATGCTCGAGGGGGTGGATATCCTATTCTCTATGATGTGATTATTATGCATTGCATGCTTATATCAAAGCATCTCATGTACCCCATAAATATATACACCTACTATGCACCCATAAAAAATTTTTAAATAATAAAAAATGAAAAAAATTATTTCTCTCTCTCTCTGTTTGCTGTGAGCTAAGAATGGTGGAAGAACAATGTCTACTTTCTTGTTGTAACTCCTATTCGCCTGATCCATTGAATTTGCTTTCTTTCTTCACCTCCACAGTGGCTGGTTCTTTGGCCTCTTCTTCAAGCCTTCACGGCTTACAAAGGAATGTTGGTGACCTCAGTCCTCATCTTTCAGGTCTATGGTATCTGACTCCCTCTCAAATGCTCACTCATTCTGAATCCGTAATCCACACAGACAAGTCCAGGCAAAAGATTCAGAATAAACGAACCAATGCCAGGGAAACAGAGAAAAGGCACATCCTTTGATAGAGACATCAAGGCTGTGATGTGGATCCTGAGTGAGAAGACTTAGACAGACAGAACATGCCAGAACGGCTTTGATCAGGAGGAATAAAGGATGGCCAGACGCAACGGCTCACACCTGGAATTCCAGTACTTTAGGAGGCTGTAACGGGAGGATCACTTGAGCCCAGGAGTTTGAGATGAGTCTGAGCCACAAAACAAGACCCTAGCTCTACAAAAAAATAAATAAATAAAATAAATAAAATAAAATAAAATACCTGGGAGTGGTGGTAAGCACCTATAGTCCCAGCTACTTGGGAGGCTGAAGTGGGAGGATCACTTGAGCCTAGGAGCTCACGGCTGCAGTGAGCTATGATTGCACCACTGCACTCCAGCCTAGGTGACAGAGCAAGACCCCATCTCTAATAATAATCATTAATACTAATAAAGGATGCCCAGTTCATCTCCAGTTGCTGTTTTTTTGGCCTCTTCTTCAAGTCCTCTCTACTCACAAAGGGACTTCTATGCCCTCCACTTTCAGCCCTCCACGGGTACCTGACTCCTCCTCAAATGCTGGAATAAAAAATGAGATGGTGTTTGCTATGAACCTGGCCAGACAGTGGAGGAAACCAAGCACAATTCAGGTCTCCCTTTGCTGTTACAATAGCAGAGCTCAAAATTATATGATGGTACTTGAGAATTTCATTATGTTGATACTAGTTGTATTTGTGTAACACTTTTCATTTTATTTTGGTTTTTACTAAGGTTATTGTGATCCTTACATTTACTGCTCACTGACTCTCCATGTGACACCTCCACCTCCACCAAAGTCCTGTCCCTTCCCCCTCCCCCAACCCCTGGCAGATGGATGGAGCCCTGCAACTCCATGAGTGGCAAGCGGAAACAGTATCCATCACTCCAGGATCAAAGCATTTCAGAACAAAACTGGCCCACGAGTCTCCATTCTTTCTTCCCTGCTGCAGTGACCTGAAAGCCAGATTCAGGTGGTGAAACTCTCAAATGACTATATAATTTATGCACTCACATGTACGTTTCTGAGAGTAAAAAAGATATTAGTGATCCTTATGTCAGCTCAACAGGAATAATTCAGAACTTTCCTGGGGAAAACAGAATATGGGCTCCCTATGTCATGGAAGTGGGATGCAGATTGGATCCCTGAGTCACCACCTG
This sequence comes from Theropithecus gelada, assembly GCF_003255815.1. Classification (NCBI taxonomy): domain Eukaryota; kingdom Metazoa; phylum Chordata; class Mammalia; order Primates; family Cercopithecidae; genus Theropithecus; species Theropithecus gelada. Next base: position 3,622,962 of record NC_037670.1, read on the forward strand.
GAAGGGAGCTGCTCTAGAGGGTCATTCAACTCTCACTGGATTTTATAGGTGTGAGACACAAGTTTTGTGTGTTAGGCAATTGAAAGTTCAGGACCAAGTTGTTACCGTAGCATAGCTTATCCTATCTTAACTTAGTTCAGTTCAGTGTGTATCCCAAGGAAGTTAACCATCAAGAAGGAAGAAGGATGTTTGATTCACATTTGGTTTACTCTATTGAGAAAGTACCAAGAGAAAAGTGAAAATCAAGGGATAGATTATTTTCCTCTTTTAATCTGTGGATTTTTTTCTCCTTTTCTTTGGGAAATTATATTTTTCATAGATTATATCTTTATGTCTTATAACCTTGGCAGGTCATCTTTTCTAATTTTCCTTTAGCAGTATTTCTTGAGTTTATCTCTTTATATCTTTCAGTGTTAATTTGCTCTTCAGTGGAAATTAACAACAAACAAATAGTATGTGTCATGTTTTCTAACAGTTTTTATTCCACTTGCTTATTACCTGCCACCGTTTATGATTAATAGGCATAAAGCCCTCCTCTATCTTATTGAGAATTTGTAAAAATAGTCTTCCAACTTTTCTATGTGTTTCAAGTAAGAAATAATTAGATCCACCTTTAAACTCTTATGACTTTATTGTTTTGTGTTACAAAATGTTCTCACAGGCTTTAGATTTTTTTAAGTTTATTCATATTCTTTCATCATCAATTTACTGAAGTCGAGAATTCAAACAAAATTCTTGAGTTTAGTGAACTGATGATGAACTCCTTTAGTTTCTCAGGCAGTATTAGAAGCATTTTTAGTGAGCTTCTCACCACATCGCTATGTTGGGTATCAATTTGTATTTTCTTTTTTTTCCTCTTAGGTAGGGTCTCACTCTGTCACCTAGGCTGGAGTGCAGTGGTACGATCGTGGCTCACTGCAGCCTTGAACTCCTGGCCTCAAGCGATCCTCCCACCCCAGCCTCCCAAAGTCTGTGATTACAGGTGTGAGCCAACACTCCGGGCATCAATTAGTATTTTAACATGGCATCCACCCAAGAAGGTGATCCTATGGGAAGGGGCCATTTGTTTGTGACCACCAAAGTATTGTGTAGCTTTACTTTCCACCCCCCACTACCCACGTCTTTCAGATTCACTGTACACTGCATTCATACCTCATGTGGCTTCTTCAATGTATCAGTGTATCTCATCCAGTTGTAGAGAACTGCGATCCAGAATTATGAGCAGAAAAAATCAAGATGGGATTTCCACATGTGTACGTGAATACCTGCCAGCACATATGTGGGCAGGAACAAGAGGTGATGATGGCTAATGCTGACAGAAGTAAGCCCAGCGAAACCAAGGACCTCCTAAGAAATATTCACTCATCGCGTGCCTGTTTACATACTAGGAGAACAGAGGATGATGAAGGTGGGTATTAGGCCCACTAAGAGATAAGACAGTCTAATCAGACTACTGGGTACCATGTGCAAGAACCTTAACATATGTGAAGATGGAAATGTACTGTTGCTGCCACAAGATATTTAAACTCTTATGACTTTATATCGAGAAGAAGGAAGGAAGAAGGAAGAAGAAGTACTATGCACTTAGCATAGTACCTGGTAATATGCACTTAGCATGGTATCCAGTGTATGCACTTAGCATAGTACCTGGTATATGTACTTAGCATGGTATCCAGTGTATGCACTTAGCATAGTACCTGATATATGCACTTAGCATAGTATCCAGCATATGCACTTAGCATAGTATCCAATGCATGTGCTTAGCATAGTACCTGGTGTATACATTTAGCAAAGTATCCAGCATATGCACTTAGCATAGTACTTAGTGTATGCACTTAGCACAGTATTCAGTGTATGCACTTAGCATAGTACCTAGTGTATGCACTTAGCATAGTATCCAGCGTATGCACTTAGCATAGTACTTGGTGTATGCACTTAGCAGTATCCAGTGTATGCATTTAGCATAGTAGCTGGTGTATGCACTTAGCATGGTATCCAGTGCGTGCACTTAGCATAGTATTTAGTGTATGCACTTAGCAGTAGCCCGTGTATGCACTTAGCATAGTACTCAGTTGTCTTAGTCTGTTTTCATGCTGCTATAAAGAACTATTTGAGACTGGGTAATCTATAAAAAAAAAAGAGGTTTAATTGACTTACAGTTCCACATGGCTAGGGAGTCCTCAGAAAACTTTCAACCACGGTGGAAGGCAAAGGGGAAGCAGGCACCTTCTTCACAAAGTGGTAGGAGAGAGAGAGCGAAGGAAGCCACACACTTTTAAACCATCAGATCTTGTGAGAACTCACTCACTATCATGAGAACAGCATGGGGGAAATCACCCCCATAATCCAATTACCTCCTGCCAGGTCCCTCCCTTGACATATAGGAATTACAATTCAAGATGAGATTTGGATGGGGCATGGAGCCAAACCATATCATCAGTGTATGCACTTAACAAAGTACCTGGATGCACTTAGCACAGTATCATATCTGCTGTATGCACTTAGCATAGTATCCAGTATATGCACTTAACATAGTACTTGGTATATGCACTTAGCATAGTATCCAGCGTATGCACTTAACATTGTATCTAGTATATGCACTTAGCATAGTATATAGTGTACGCACTTAACATAGTACCTGGTATATGCACTTAGCATATTATCTGGTATATGCACTTCGCAGAGTATCCAGTGTATGCACTTAACATTGTACCTAGTATATGCACTTAGCATAGTATCCAGTGTATGCACTTAACATAGTACCTGGTATATGCACTTAGCATAGTATCCGGTGTATGCACTTAACATAGTACCTGGTATATGCACTTAGCATAGTATCCGGTGTATGCACTTAACATAGTACCTGGTATATGCACTTAGCATAGTATCTGCTATATGCACTTAACATAGTACCCAGTGTATGCATTTAGCATAGTACCTGGTGTATGCACTTAGCATAATATCTAGTGTATGCACGTTGCATAGTACCAGGTGTATCCACTATTTCCAGTGATCCCATCAGTACAGTGGCAGAAGTAGTGAAGAAGCTGAGTGTCTTGTCACTGGAGGAGTTTAAGCACAGGTCAACTGACAACTCACACAGATATTTCACTGTTTACACTACATTGACTTCTGGGGCCTCTGACAGTCTTAATTAATCCAGGAGCCTGAAAATGATCTGGCCTGTCACCTCCCCTGCCACATGGCTACAGGTCCTGTGTATCCCCCAGTAGCTGCAGAGAGTGGGGTTGGGGGGGGCGGGGCAGAAGCAAAGCCTAATCTGTGTGCAAGAACCATCTTAGAGACAGTAACACGTAGAGTCAATTATCATAATTCCGTTCCTAATTTGAAATGCTCCAATTACGCCACATTAGAGCAATTTTTTTCAAAGCCGAGACATCAAAGGTACAGTTTTATTGCCTTCTTAGGTTACTAATGGCGAGTTAAGGAGGGTCAATCTGTTTTGGGGTGTGTGCTGGGAGCTGGGAGCTGCCTCTGCAGCAACAGGACTGGAATCTAAAGCCCTTCCTCAGCACAGACTACGGATAAAAAGAGCCAACATTTGGGGTCTGAAAAGAGAGTAATATTTGTCAAAAAATGGCACAAAATAGCATCATTTCTCTTTGTAGATGAAAAGTTTGGGTGAAAAATACTATATACATTTTGATTTTTTAAAATTAGGGATGGTCATAAAATTCCTTCCTGAAAAGATCATGAGTTTAGGACAAGAACGAAGTCAGTTAAGACAGGCCTGGATGGAAATCAGGAGCATGTTAATTCAATTAGCGAGTGTGAAAGGCAGTGGCAAAGGCCAGTCCTGCACGGGTCAGCTGGAAGGACTCCATCTGCAGCTGTTCAGCCCAGTCTGCTCCCATCTCACTCTGCAGTCAGAGGAGAGGGAAGATCCGCCCAAAGGCACCAGGAGAAAGTCATATCACGATTTCACTGAAATTCTGAGGTTGATTCATTCCATGCTTTTTGGACTCTCAACCCCCTGCCTCCCTCCTCCCTCCTGTGTAATTTCCCAATTTTCAGTTTTCTTATTTTATTTTTTTCCTGAAGACAGGGTCTTGCTCTGATGCCCAGGCTGGAGTGCAGTGGCATGATCTTAGCTTGTTACAGCCTCAAACTCTTGGGCTCAAGTCTCCCAAGCAGCTGGGACCACAGGCGAGCGCCACCACGCCAGGCTAATTATTTTATTTTATTTTTAAGAAAAGGGGTCTTCCTGTGTTGCCCAGGCTGGTCTCAAGCTCCTGTCCTCAAATGATCCTTCCACCTCAGCCTCCCAAAGTGCTGGGATTACAGGTATGGTGGCCAATTTTCAATTTTCTTCAAACTCACCCCCTCCTTTCCTGTGTTCCCTTTGCTCTCTTCCCAGCTCTGTCTCTGTCCTATCTCCCCTCCCCTGCTCTCGACTGATCCATTATCCCAAATTACTCCCCAAGGAATGTAAACTAGTACAGATACTATGGAAAACAGTGTGGAGATTCCTTTAAGAACTAAAAGTAGAACTACCATTTGATCCAGCAATCCCACTACTGTTATCTACCCAGAGAAAATAGTCATTATTCGAAAAAGATACTTGCACATGCATGTTTATAGCAGCACAATTTACAATTGCAAAATCGTAGAAGCAATCAAATGCCCATCAATCAACAAGTGGATAAAGAAACTGTGTTATACATATATGATATATATGATATGTATGATATATATATGATGGAATACTACGCAGCCATAAAAAGGAATAAATTAACAGCATTTGCAGTGAGCTGGAAGAGACTGGAGACAATTATTCTAACTGAAGTAACTCACAAATGGAAAACCAAACATCGCATGTTCTCACTGATATGAAGGAGCTAAGCTATGAGGACGCAAAGGCATAAGAATGATACAATGGACTTTGGGGACTTGTGGGGAAGAGTGGGAGTGGGGAGAGGGATAAAAACAACAAATATGGCGCAGTGTATACTGCTTGGGTGATGGATGCACCAAAATCTCACAAATCACCACTAAAGAACTTACTCATATAACTAAATACCATCTGTACCCCAATCACTTATGGAAAAATTTTAAAAAAGGAGTGAAAACACAATCAAACCAACAAAAAAACAAAATTACTCTCCAAGGTGCAAACCCCTCTAATCAGCTCCTTAAGGTCCCATTCCTTCAGGGACACAGGTCAGTCCTGACCCATCATGGCAAAGGGCACTGGCTCTGGACTTGGACATCTGATTGCGGCTGTGCCGATTGCTTAATCTGTGTGTGTCTCAGTTTCCCAACTATAAAGTAGGAGATAAATAAGAGCAGCTGCATCATGGTGTTGCCATGAGCACTCAGACCATTGGGCACGGTACCTGGCACACGGGGAGTGATTACAGTTAGGTTTCATTATGACCATGAGTCTCTGGTTTTCCGTGCCTTGGTAATCCCCTGCCTGACCCTCCCTGATGTACCCTCTGGTTCCCCAGTTCAATATCCAGTTTTCCATCCTCCAGGAAAAACTGGCTCTCTCTTTGTCTAAATCAATCTTTCTTAATTTTTTTTTTTTTTTTATTATCATCCCCTATTCCTGCCCAGGAGCCTTTAGACTGTTTTTTTTCCCTGATTGCCTTCCTTCCCATGAAATTTCAATACCATGGGTCTGCTGTACATCTGTTTATATGTGGCTCCTTTGGTCAACTACAAAGCCCTGTAACATCTAAGATTTTTGGCCCCCCAAAACAACGTTCTATCTCCTAGAGTTGGTGGGTATTACCCTCTTGGAAAGTCATGTTCTAAATCCATGGTTCCCAAGCAAGGACGACTTCCTCTCTCCGGGAGATATTTGTCCACGTCTGAAGATATTTTGGTTGTCAAAACTTGGTTGAGGGGTGGGGCATGGCTAATATCTGGTGGGCAGAGGCCAGAAATGCTGCTAAACATCCTACAACACACAGGATACCTTCTACCCCACAATAAGACATTACTTAGCCAAAAATGTCAATTGCAATAGTGCAATTATTATTGCACATTTGTCAACAGTGCAATTATGGCTGCACATTTGCAATAGTGCAATTATTATTGTATGTTTGTCAACATTTTGGGCTAGGTAATTTCTTAAGGTGGAGCGGGGGGTATTCTGTGTGTTGTAGGATGTTTAGAAGCATCCCTGGCCTCTACGCACCAGATATCAATGTCCAGGTGAGAAATTCTGCTCTAATGGGTGACCCCCAAGTGCCCTCTAGGGTCCTCAACTCAGGCAGAAGAAACAGCCTAGGCTTAAAATTCAGCTGGTCCCTGACTGGCATTCAGAGCTGCTCCAGTGGAGGGAAGGATATTTTTTAAGAGGACACAGAATGATGCAGGGTGGAGCAAGACTCAAACTTGGGGCTGCTGGAGACACTAGCGAAGACCACACTTTCACAGGCCCTGCTGAGACCTCAATTCTGGCTGTCTTTGCCCAAGCAGTCACCTTCCGGAGACCCTGAGAGGCTCACTGTCAGAGGGTGGCAACAAACTTTTAAATAAAAGAAAGCAAAGCCCTTAAATGCAGGGCTTCCCCAATGCAATTGGACAGGGTCAGTCTCCTCTTAGGCTCTGTCCCTAACCAAGTCTGTTCTGAACCCATATGGGATCACCTGGTTCTCCCTTCAACAATTTCTCATTAAAGTTGAGATAAAGTTCCCAAGACTCATGGTGTCCCATGAGGCTCTGTAAGATCGCGCTTCTTCCTGCCTTTTCCAACCTCACCACTCTCAGCCTGCACTGTTCTGCTCAGCCACAGGCCATCCCCAGGCCCTGGAACTCAACAAACCCATTTGTTTCCAGACCTTGAGGCCCCTATGACTCGTGCTCTCTGCCTGGACTGTGCCCGGCTATCTTCTTCCACTTTCAAGCCATGCTTCCATGCCATTCCCTGGAGAGGTCAACTCAGACCACCGACACCACCTCTACCGCCCACCACCCAATCCCCCCAGTTCTTTCTCATAGCACTCAGTACTCTTCCTTCTGATCATTTATCCTGATTTGCTACCGCCCATTTCTATGTGTTTAGTTACTTAATGTCTCCATGACTCAGAGATCTCTGATTACCCCAGGCCTGGCAGAGTGCCAGCACCTAGCAGACGCTCAATAAATGTTTGCATGCCCACTGAAGTCTAGGCATTTCCATAGATTCTTTTCATCTCAATTCCATGTTCAAATATTTCTAGATAGCTTGTTGAGACATCTCATTCCTAGGAATGGATCTCCTAGGTCTTTGTATCTGACATCTACTAAATTGAAAAAGAATAAAAAGATATCCAAACAAAGCTCCAAAATACACCAGAAACAAAAAACTACCACTAAATCCAGGTAAGAGAAATAATAAACACAGCTGTTTCCTCTTCACATATGTGAGATCCATATCTCACACTGTGGGTGCACTGCCTATATCTCTGATGACCAAGAAGGACCATTGTCAACTGCAGCATGTTAATGACACACTCTGCTGCTTTTGAGGGAGTCAACCAGGATTATCAGAGTGGCACGTCTCTTCTAGAATATGGGTTGAGTTCCTGTGTTCTGAATTAGAAAATGACTTCTATTATCATAGTAAGAAATGAAACTACCGGCTGGGTACCGTGGCTCACGCCTGTAATCCCAACACTTTGGGAGGCCGAGGCAGGCTGATCACAAGGTCAGGAGCTCGAGACCAGCCTGACCATAATGGTGAAACACCATCTCTACTAAAAATACAAAAATTAGCCTGGCGTGGTGGCGTGCGTCTGTAGTCCCAGCTGCTCAGGAGGCTAAGGCAGGCAATTGCTTGAACCTGGGAGGTGGAGTTGCAGTGAGCCAAGATTGCACCACTGCACCTCTAGCCTGGGTGACAGAGTGAGACTCTGTCTCAAAAAAAAAAAAAAAAAAAAAGAAAAAGAAACGAAAATACTGTGTTATCACAGCAGGGAGTAGGAGAAAAAGCAAATGCCAAGATCAGTAGGATGAGGACTTTGAGGGGCACTGAGAAGAACTTGGGGCAGACGACACTACACAGGCCCTACAGCGACAAGCAGGGTAATCACGCAGAACCGGCTGCCAGGGAACCCTGAGATGGGGCCAGTCCCACAAACTCTGCCAGGAAAGCTGTTTGGCCTCCTGGTTCTCCAACACTGCATCTGTGTGACACAGAGCACAAATCACTGTGGCTCATCTGCTGACAAACCTCCATCACTGTAACGCCTCTAGGCCAGCTGCCCTTCCTGTCTGCCTTTCCTCTCTGACACCACATTCAGCTCACTTTCTTGCATGTGGAACTCAGAAATGTTTGTTTGTTTGTTTGTTTATCATTCTTTTAAAGTTGGGGATTCACTCCATCACCCAGGCTGGAGCACAACAGCACAATCATAGCTCCCTGCAGCCTCCAACTTCTGGGCTCAAGTGATCCTCCTGCCTCAGCCTCCCAAGTAGCTGGAACTACAGGCACGCACCACCGCACTCAACTAATCATTTAAAACTTTTTTGTAGGCCGGGCACGGTGGCTCACGCATGTAATCCCAGCAGTTTGGGAGGCCGAGGCAGGCGGATCACAAGCTCAGGAGATCGAAACCATCCTGGCTAATACAGTGAAACCCTGTCTCTCCTAAAAATACAAAAAAAAAAAAAAATTCACTGGGCATGGTGGCAGGCGCCTATAGTCCCAGTTATTCAGGAGGCTGAGGCAGGAGAATGGCATGAGCCCAGGAGTTGGAGGTTGCAGTCAGCCGAGATCATGCCACTGCACTCCAGCCTGGGCGACAGAGCAAGATTCCATCTCAAAAAACAAAAACAAAAATAAAACAAAACAAAACAAAACAACTTTTTTATAGAGATGGGATCTCACTATGTTGCCCAGGCTGGTCTCAAACTCCTAGCTGCAAGTGATTCTCCTACATGGGCCTTCCACAGCACTGGAATTAGAGGTGTGAACCACCATGCCTGGCCTCTCTGCCATTCTGCTGTACACAGAAGGCAAAGCCTCAACCCTGGGTGGGTCTCCTCCAGCCCAAACTCTTGTCTCGAGTGTTGCTAGGGACCCTCATTGCAGGGAAGATGGGCCCTGATCACCACCCACAAGTGGTTCCCGACTCTGCCGTGATTAAGGCAATTCCAATAGTCACAGTGAGTGTTTCACAGTTTAGCCACTCTCCTAAACCTCTGATCTTCCTTCTGCCTTTTTCTCGCAGCACATGACCACATCTTCCATTGCACAGAGAAAGCAGGGGCCATCTCCCACGAACCCGCTCATCTTCAGGGTTGCAAACTCAAACTGAAGAAACATCTCCATGCTCCCCTTCTTCCCCCCTATTTCACTAGAGGAGCCCTGACTTATCCTAAGGCAGTTCCTGCACCTGTACTCAGATTCCATCCTCTGTCTTTGCAGGTAATTTGCTGCACTGTTTATCGATAATCCTTTAACTCTCTTGTTTATTCAACCTTTCCCTCTCAAATGAGTCTTTCCTTTCCCTTTCAAACTGGGCTTCCAACATGCATGAGCTCTTGAATTAAAAAACAAAGCAGCAGGCCAGGTGCAGTGGCTCACGCCTGTAATCCCAGCACTTTGGGAGGCCGAGACGGGCGAATCATGAGGTCAGGAGTTTGAGACCAGCCTGGCCAACATGGTGAAAGCCCGTCTCTACTAAAAATACAAAAAATTAGCTGGGTGTGGTGGTGGGCGCCTGTAATCCCATCTATTCAGGAGGCTGAGGCAGGAGAATTGCTTGAACCCGGGAGGCAGAGGTTGCAGTGAGCTGAGATCGTGCTACTACACTCCAGCTTAGGTGACAATGTGTGACTCCGTCTCAAACAAAAAAACAAAACAAAAAAATCAAGAAATCAATCCCATTTTCAATAGCTGCAAAGAATATAAAAAGCAAAACAAAGCAGATTAATCTCATGTTTGCCAACATCTACTCTCTTGCCCTTTATGGGATCTTCATCTCCCATTGATTCCTGCAGCAAATTGTCTTTTCCAAAGACAAGCACATTAGTATAAATCTCATCCCCTACAATCTTCCTGCATGTCATGTTGACCCTCCTCCACTGAGGGATGGGGTCATTGGAACTGGGAGAATATCTGTAGTTGTCTCGGCCAATGGAACGTGATGGCAGTGTTGCTGCCTGACCTTCTGGTTAGGTCAGAACAGGCAATATGGTGTGTGTGTGTGTCTGTCTCAGTCTCTCTCTCCATGCATCTTAGGAGCCTGGAGCTAACACATATGAAGGATGGTGTCCTCAAAGCCATCATGCTGGGAAGACCAGGAGGAGAGGAACCATAGATACACAGAGAGAAATGCCCATGAAATCCTCACTGTTCCAGTCCAGCTGTTTAAATCTTTCAGGGTATCATGACTATCAATTCATCCTGGATTGTCTTTACTTTCCTTTTTTTTTTTTTTTTTGAGATAGTCTCCCTCTGTCTAACCCAGACTGGAGTGCAGTGACACCATCATAGGTCACTGTAGCCTCAAATTCCTGGCCTCAAGCCATCTTCCCACCTCAACCTCCTTAGTAGCTGTCACTACAGACATGTGACACCATGCCCAGTTAAATTGTTATTATTATTATTTTTTGTACAGACAGGGTCTTGCTATGTCATCCCAGGCTGGTCTTAATTTCCTAGCCTCTAGCGATTCTCAGCTCTCGGCTTCCTAAAGTTCTAGGATTACAGGCATGGGCCACTGTACCCAACCCTCTTCCTCATCTCCTTTCTAGCTTTTGGTGGCGGCCATCAGTCTTTGGGGTTCCTTGGCTTGGAGCTACATCACCCTAATTTCTGACTCTGTTATCACATAGAGTTCTCCTCGTATGTCTGTGTCTCCCCCTCTCTTTATCACAGCATGAGTCACACTGGATTAGGGCCAATCCTACTGACTTCATGTTACCTAGATTACGTCTGCAGAGTCTCTATGCCCCAATAAGGCCACGTCCACAAGCACCAGGGGTAAGGACTTCAACATGTCTTTTGCAGGACACAATTAAACCCATAATACACTATTTCCTATCTGAATTCCTGGTGTACAGGAGAGATAACAAAATGATTACTGTTATTTTAAACCATTTACTATTGGGCTATTTGCTACATAGCTAGAACTGGAATATTGACCAACCTCCTCAAGCTCATCTCATTCCTCACTTGTCTGGTTCTCAAGAATTCCTGCCTGCCTCCTCCCCTTCTGCCTGGGCATAGATCTCTTCCTATCTTAACAGCTTTACTAGAGTTTCTCATGATAGCCTGGTTCTGGCTGGGCATGGTGGCTCATACTTGTAATCCCAGCACTTTGGGACGCAAGGCAGGTGGATCACTTGAGCTCAGGAGCTTGAGACCAGCCTGGGCAACAGGGAGAAACCCCGTCTCAACTAAAAATACAAAAACTAGCCAGGCATGGTGGTGCATGCCTGTGGTCCCAGCTACTCAGGAGGCTGAGGCAGGAGAATAGCTTGAACCCGGAAGGCGGAGATTGCAGTGAGTCGAGATTGTGCCACTGCACTCCAGCCTGGGTGGCAGAGCGAGACTCTATCTTTAAAAAATAAATAATCCTGGTTCTTTAGGTAGTTTGAGTACCTTTAGAGCTCCCTCCAGTCACACAGAGCAAACCCCAAACCTGCCCAGGTGTTCTCAGACTCAGGCCATCCACCCCAACTGGTCTCTATGTCTCCCCAGTAATTTTCCTCTGATAACTTTCCAAAAAGAGCCCCAAATTTCCCATCACCATTTAAGCCCAAAGAAAGGGCTGATTTTCTGGGTGGGCAAAAAAAGGAGAACTTGATGTGTGTCAACAAGAGCGAAAACATTTTTTTCTTAAATGATAGCTTTTCACTGAAATCTGCACATTCCTTTGGCCTCTTACATCTGTAGAATGGACATTTGTAATTTCCGTACCTGGTTGTTCCTGTAGGAGGGCTGGAATCTGAATGTGCCCCCAAAAGTTTAGAAAAAGAAAAGTCTAAAAGCAAGCTTAGAAAAATATGTGGTTTTAGTTCTTTCCATCTCTGTCACAAGGAGGAAGCACAAAGCTGTATTTCTAAACTTGAATACTTTAAAATTTATACAGTTGTCCAATGCACAATGCATTCCCCTTTTAGATTTTCAAAAGGGAAGGGAATTCATTAGAAAATAGTGAAACAGGTACCATTTTATTTTCTGTAAGGCAGATACTGGTTGCATATGGGTCTCCACTTGAAGAAGCTACCATCCATGACATTCTGCATATCTACAGACAGCAGCTTCAAGGATGAGAGTCAAAACTGGCAAGGGGCCGGGCACAGTGGTTCACGCCTGTAATCCCAGCACTTTTGGAGGCTGAGGCGGGCAGATCACGCGGTCAAGAGATAGAGACTATCCTGGCCAACAACCCCGACTCTACCAAAAATACAAAAATTAGCTGGCCCACTGCAATCTCCGCCTTCCGGTTTCAAGCTATTCTCCTGCCTCAGCCTCCTGAGTAGCTGGGACCACAGGCATGCACCACCATGCCTGGCTAATTTTTGGTAGGCACCTGTAATCCCAGCTACTCGGGAGGCTGAGGCAGGAGAATAGCTTGAACCTGGGAGGCAGAGTTTGCAATGAGCCGAGATCACGCCACTGCACTCCAGCCTGGTGACAGAGCAAGATTGTCTCAAACAAAAAAAAAAGAAGAAAAAAATTGGCAAATCTATCCATGAAATTTCCATTTAGCTTTCTTGTCCCAAAACTAATTGTTTTTAAAACTTTATTATTATTATTATTTTTGCAACAAGGTCTTGCCCTGTTGCCCAGACTGCAGTGCAATGGTGCAATCATAGCTCCCTGCAGCCTCAACCACCTGAGGTTCAAGCAGTCCTCCCACTTTAGCCTCCTGAGTAGCTGGGACTACAAGTGCACACCACTACACCCAGCTAATTCTTTAAAGCTTTTGTAGAGGCAAGAGTCTCACTATGTTGCCTAGGCTGGTCTCAAACTCCTGGGCTCAAGCAATTCTCCCACCTCTCCCTCCCAAAGTGCTGGGATTATAGGCAATGCGCCACTATGCTGCACCCTAACTGGTTTAAGTAAGAGCTTCCACAATAATGATGGTCACTGGCATGAGCAGTTTTCTTGCTAAGCTAGGCTGGTATATAATACTTAGAAAATGATGTTCAAGGACAAATGTTTCCAGTCAGGGGGAGCCCCAGCAGAAACCATCCAGGCTGAGAAAATCATGAAGAGATGTCAGAGGTGTTTTACGCATGAATCCAGGTTCCTCCGTAGGTCCTGAAGCTGAGGAATGGGTAGCCTTATTCTGCAGGCTTTTATTGTATTTTATGTTATGTTATGTTATGTTATGTTATGTTATGTTATGTTATGTTATGTTATGTTATGTTATGTTATTTTTGAAATGGAGTTTCGCTCTTGTCACCCAGGCCAGAATGCAGTGGCGTGATCTCAGCTCACTGCAACCTCCGCCTCCCAGGTTCCAGTGATTCTCCTGCCTCAGCCTCTCACGTAGCTGGGATTACAGGCACTTGCCACTACAGCTGGCAGCCAGCTGGCACCCAAGCGTCATGCTGCAAAATGCATAGGAAAGACAGCATGGGCACCAGAAAGACCGTACCCATCTCAAGTGGCTCCTCTGAACCCAGTCTCTGCATTGCTTGGCCTGGTACATCATTTTTCCTCTGGTCTTCCTGGCTCTCCAGTGCTTTGCCTTACATACTCCAGCCCTGATTCCTTCCTGCTCATGGCATCTCCTGCTTTGAGTGATAATCCAAACTCTTCCCACTGCCCACTTCCCTGGCCCTGGAAGCATCCACAGTTCCAGGCACAAAGAGCATTGGTCCCACAGCACCACAGGCAACTGACAGACGGACAGCTCCATCTCTGCCCTTGGCATCTTTGTAAGAGAAGAGGAAATAAAACAATGACATTTCGGCAAGGTGCGGTGGCTCATGCCTGTAATCTCAGCACTCTGAGAGGCCGAGGCAGGCGGATCACCTGAGGTCAGGAGTTCGAGACCAGCCTGGGCAACATGGTGAAACTCCGTCTCTACTAAAAATACAAAAATTAGCCAGGCGTGGTGGCAGGTGCCTGTAATCCCAGCTACCCAGGAGGCTGAGGCAGGAGAATCACTGGAACCTAGCAGGCAGAGGCTGCAGTGAGCCAAGATCGCGCCACTGCACTCCAGCCTGGGTGACAGAGCGAGACTCCTTCTCAAAAACAAACACAAACAAACAAACAAACAAACAACAGTGACATTTCTCAGACGAGCCCATTTCCAATGGGCCAAAAGATGGGAAATCATAGATAGATAACTTGGGCATGCCCAACAGGTTGCAAATACCCGAGGGGTTCACCAGACATGTGACTAATTTCCTGTAGAAGCCCTGAAAATATGAGAAATTGCAGTGGAGGTCCTGGAAGGATGAGCACATCACAGTGCCTATGGCTCTTTCACAGACATCTATCCAACTGCTGGATCCAGGGCTGAAGGGAGCAACTCAGGACCCTTACAGCTGTTTCTTGTGATTTGATATTCAACTGGCCTAGAGCCAGGTGTGGTGGTGGCTCACGCCTGTAATCCCAGCACTTCGGGAGGCCGAGGTGGGAAGATCACCTGAGGTCAAGAGTTCAAGACCAGCCTGGCCAACATGGCGAAACCCTGTCTTTACTAAACATACAAAAATTAGTCGGCGTGATGGTGCGTGCCTGTAATCCCAGCTACTCAGGAGGCTGAGGAAGGAGAATTGCTTGAACGCATGAGGTGGAGGTTGCAGTGAGCCGAGATCAAGCCACTGCATTCCAACATGGGAGACAGAGCGAGATTCCGTCTCAAAACCAAACAAATGGCCAGGTGTGGTGGCTCATGCCTGTAATCCCAGAACTTTGGGAGGCCGAGGTGGGTGATTCACTTGAGGTCAAGAGTTCGAGACCAGCCTGGCCAACATAGTGAAACCCTGTCTGTATTAAAAATACAAAAAATTAGCTGTGCTTGGTGGCGGGCACCTGTAATCCCACTTGTGCTTGGTGGCAGGCACCTGTAATTCCAGCTACTTGGGAGGCTGAGACTGGAGAATCCCTTGAACTCGGGAGGCGGAGGTTGCAGTGAGCCGAGATCAAGCCACTACACTCCAGCCTGGGCAACAAGAGTGAAACTCCATTTCAAAAAACCAACCAACCAAACAACAACCACAACAACAAAAGGAAAGTGCTATTCAAACATGCCTACATGGCCAGGGAACAAACAGTTGTGCCGTAAATAGAATAGAGGCAGGTTGAGTCCCCTCCCTTTTTCTGTAGAAATAGCAGAAAATGACAACAAGCACATCAGGATGTCATCTTCTAGGGCCTTGCCCCAGAAACCCAGAGCCATAAATCACCCACATCACTAAAGTCCCAACTGGAGAGGATGGTGTAAATTCAGGTTCACATTTATAGAGAATCAAATTATTGCCTTATTCCCAAGGAGATGAACGAGAGTGACAGGCTTTTTGGAGTTGTAAAAATAGATGGATGCTTCCTATAAAATAACTCACAGATGCCTACAATAATTTACAATAGATCTGGCAGGCTGGGAGCAGGCAAGTGAAATTCCAAACAGAATACCACACTATTTTCCAGTGGTAGAGTGAATGGTTTGGCTATTATGATAATACATTTCAGCAGAGCAAATATATCTCCCCTTAATAGAAATACATTAGACACCATTTATAAAAATATCAACATTGCAGTTCTATTTCTTGAACTATAACTTCGACATAAATATAACACAATTTATGGATGAGGAAATCCAATTTCATGCTGTTTCAAACACATTTTTGTTTATTACATAACTACAGTTCTCTATATATGAGATAGTGTAGTACATGAAATACATGTACGAGCATGGTTCCTATCTGCATGTCTACATAAAGATTATGAACATAATTATTGCAGATGGAATTGTTTTATGATATGCATTATATACAAGCAACATCCTTAGCACCTACCATATGACTACATCACTGTGTATCTGCAATATTGTCATAGTTATCCAGATGGTGGAAGAATAAAGTTCTCTGGATGAATAAATATTCAAGCAAGAGGTTGCAAGCCACATAGAACTCGAGTTATGTAGATTTGGGTTGAGTTCTGGCTGTTCTATTTATTAGCTGTAAGACCCTGGACAAGTTGACTTCTGTCAATCCCAGTAGTATCTGTAAAATGGGTTCAATAATCAAAAATGCACAGAAATCTCACGAGCACTGAATAATGTAATGTTTATAAAGTGCTTACTACAGTGTCTGGCGTACTGTTAATGCCAATCAACAGTAGGTATTACTTTTTTCTTTTTTTTTTTTAGAGACAGAGTCTCAGTTTGTCACCCAAGCTGGAGTGTAGTGTTATGATTAGAGCTCACTGCAGATTCAAACTCATGGGCTCAGGCCATCCTCCTACCTCAGCCTCTTGAGTAGCTGTGACTACAGGGGCACACCACCATGGCTGGGTAACTTCTTTATGTTTTGTAGAGACGGGGCTCCCTATTTTGCCCAGGCTGGTTTTGAACTCCTGGGCTCAAGTGATTCTCCTGTCTTGGCCTCCCAAAGCACTGCGATTACAGGTGTGAACCACTGTGCCTGGCCAGGTATTACTTTTAAGTGCTCCTTCGTCCCGTTTAATGTAATAACATTTGTGTGAACTCATTCTCAAAACTGGTACCTGCCAGCTTGCCTTCGTAAGCTAAGTACTCTGAATACAGACTAACCATGGTGCAAAAAGTGCTTCTCAATGAAAACTACAAAGAAGACCAGTCTACGGTTTCCCCTCATTGTGGCTTCTCTTTCCTTCTCCCAGCAGTCCATTCTGTTCTCTGCTACCTCCACACACTAATGATAGTGCTGGTGTTTCTTGACACTCACTTCCTACACTAGCTTTTTAAGGGCTCTGTACTGACCCTTATGTGGGCTATGTCTCCTCTCTGGCTCAGTTTTGGTATGCAAAGATTTAGTTTAACTTTGACAACCAATAGGACAATTTGGGGGAGGGAGTGCGGAGGATTTTTTTTTTCTTATGTCTTGGATTTTTCTTAAGTTCTTGGATTTTTCCCCATTGCTGTAGCAATAACAGTAATCACTGAGTTTCCAGTTGGATTCATGAGACCAGCCACAGTGATGGTGGACTGGGATGAATTAACACACAAAACAAAGCCATGTTAAGCAGAAGTCCAGACCGGCAGCTTCTCTGGGAGTACGGGTTGTTGGACATTGCAGAACTGAAGGCCCAAGAGAGTGCTGGGTAGAATCAACCTAAAAGTGGAGTGTTTGGTGCATATGGCTGTGACTACACAGCAATGCCTAAAGAATGCTCAAATTTTGGTCAACTGAGTTTAGTCAACTGACTTGTAACCTCAGTAGAAAAGAAAAAACAAAAAATAACTTAATTGTTCAATGCCATAGAGCTCTAACAGTCTCTATCAAGGAGGTGATATAACCACACAGAGAAAGTTATGTCAAATAATTTTAAAGACATTGGTTGTACATCTATAATGGAATATATCCTAGGGACAAAACAAACCATAAAGAAATATTAAACCTCATTCAATCAACTTGTTAGTGTTCTTATTTTGAAACTATTATTTATATATTGTAGGATAAGTCAAATAAGAAATGATGTCAATAAGAACCAAGACTTTCAGTGAAAAGTAAATATAAAATATAAGAAGTAAAAATCTGATAATTACAAATTTGAACAGAAGAGATTAGTATGAAATAATGATTTACCTTTCTCTTTCTAAAAAAAAAATCAGTATTGTCTAGCTTTGTTCATGGAAAAGGCTTAGATACAACTGCAACCTGGTAGCAATGAGCACCCTCACTGACAAGACTTCAGTCTCTAAATACCATTTTCCATTGGAAGGGACTGGGATTCTTCAGAGAAATGGCTAATTCCAGGTCTAGGACAGTAAATAACAAGATAAGACAGGAACTTCTTGTTGTGCCAGAAAGCAAGGATGTTCTACAAAGTGGCTGCTTAAGCCTTTTTGCAATCTTTTATTTTTGACTTTTAGGATTTATTACACATAATCTGCATAAGATTCCTTCATCAGTTACAGGCATTATGAGTATTTTTCCCAGCATGTGGCTTGGCTATTCATTTTTTAATACTTTGTTTAGATGAGCTGAAAGTTACATTTCGATTAAGTCAAATTTATCATTTTTTCTTTGTTAGTGTTTTTTTTTAATGTGTTCAGTCCAAAAAAGTAGCGCCCACAGCAAGATACTCTCTTGTTTTCAGCAGGGCCTTTTATGATCACAGACCTAAATGTAAAAGATAGAACCCTAAGGCTTGTGGAAGAAAATACATAAGATAATGAACAGACAAGCCAAAGACAGTAGAAAAATATTCACATAGTACACATCTCTGAAAAAGTAATAGTACCCAGAATACATACCATAGACCCCTGGAAATCAACAACAAAATGAAAAGACATGATGTTTAAAAATGGACAAAAGGAGATACACAAATTAACTATAAGCTCAAAAAAGGTGCTCATCCTCCTTCAAGGAAGTGTAAATTAAAACCATACTGAAGTACCCCTTCAAAGGGTAAAAAGGAGGCCAGGTGTGGTGGCTCATACCTGCTATTGCAGCACTTTTGGAGGCTGAGGAAGGCAGATCACTTGAGGCCAAAAGTTCGAGACCGGCCTGGCCAACATGGTGAAATCCCGTGTCTACTAAAAATAGAAAAATTAGCCTTGGTGTGGTGGTGTGCGCCTATAGTCTCAGCTACTCAGAAGGCTGAGGCAGGAGAATCGCTTGAACCCAGGAGGCAGAGGTTGCAGTGAGCCAAGATCACACCACGGCACTCTAGCCTGGGCAACAGAGTGACTTTGTTTCAAAAAGGAAAAAAGAAAAAAAAGCAGGTAGAGAGGAGAAAGGAGGAAGACAGCTTCATTAATGGGTACAAACATACAGTCTGATAAAAGAAACAAGACCTAGTGTTTGATAGGTCAGTAGGGTGACTATATTGTACACCGTTATCTTTTATATATTTCAAAATAGCTAGAAGAGAATGAATGTTTTTAGAATAAAGTCAAATATTTGTGATGATAAATATCCCAATTACACTGACTTGATCTTTACAAATTATATGAACATATTGAATTATCACATGTACCCCCAAAATATGTACATCTATTATGTATCGATAAAAATAAATAAATAAAAGTATCCTTTCGGTGTGTCATGCAATTAAAAAAAAAACCCTGCTAGGTTTGTTAAAATAAATTCTGACAATACCAAATATTGCCACAGAGGTGGAACAGTGGAAAATGGCACATTTTGGATACCTGATTGACAGTTTCTTTAAAAGTTGAACACAGATCCTCTAGATATTCCAGCTATTCAAATCCTAGGTATTTACCCAAGCGAAATCTAAACATATGTTCATAAAAGACTTGTATATGAATGCTCGTACCAGTCCCAAATTGGAAACAATCCTACTATTCCTCAGTAGGACAATGAATAAAAAAATTGTCATATATTGACTCAAAGGAATATTTCTCAGTAAACAACAAAGACTGAGTTGCTGATAGATACACACAACAGCAACCTGGAAAATCTCACAAACATTCCTTTAGTTGAAAGAAGTCAGATATAATAGAGACTATAAGGTGTGATTCCATTTATGTGACGTTCTAGAACAGACAAAACTAATCTATGGTGATAAAAATCAGGGCCAGGTGCAATGGCTCACGCCTGTAATCCCAGCACTTTGGGAGGTTGAGGAGGGTGGATCACCTGAGGTCAGGAGTTCACGACTAGCCTGGCCAACATGGTGAAACCCCACCTATACTAAAATACAAAGATTAGCCGGGTGTGGTGGCAGGCGCCTGTAGTCCCAGCTAATTGGGAGGGTGAGGCAGGACAATTGCTTGAACCTGGGATGCAGAGGTTGCAATGAGCCAAGAGCGTGCCACTGCACTCCAGCCTGGGTGAGTGAGACTCCGTCTCAAAAAAAGAAAAAAAAAATCAGAAAATGCTTGCTGGGGTGGGGAGGAGGAAAGAACTGATAGGAAAAAGGGACTCTCTTAGGCAACAGAAATGTCCAACGTCAGGTTTTCAGAGGTGATTATAGGAGTGTATATTCATCAGACTGTGAAATTCATCAGACTGAAGACTGGCAATCTGTACATTGGATTGCATTAAATTATGCTTTAATAAAAGTAAATATGGAGTGGGCAAAAAATGAATAATGACAATGGCTTTAGACACATAAAATACGTATTTTAAAAAAAGCCTTGAGTCCATATTATTGAGGAAAAAAAAAGAAAACCTCATTGGTCATCTTAGAAGGTTGCTATGACACCAACTCATTATACTAAAGATGTTTAAATAAAAAGAAGAAATCAAGCATTTATCCTGCTTTTCTGGTTTGAACTGTATTTCAGAATATACAAATAGTTGAAGAGGAAAAGTTATTTTTAATAGAAGAATTACAGCTTATAAATGCAGAATGAGTGTAGAATCTAAAAATCACCATTCTGTAGGCCCTAATGAATTAATGGGTGTAGGCAGTGATCATTGGTAGTTGCTAAAACCATTAATTAGGTGAAAGATTGATGGGGAGCTTTATAATGAATCAATTAGGCTGACAACACCTGAACCTGCTGTTGAATCCTAACAGTGAGATACAGTGAGATAACCAGACCCCATGTATCTCCCGATGTCATGCACTAGGAAATTCATAGCAGAGCCTGAAGTGTTCCTGCCAAAAAGAAAGAAAGGAAAAAATAAAGGAAGAAGTAATCAACCTTGTAGATCTAATTACAGCTTAGAAAAAAAAAAAAAAAAAGAAGAAGATTAAAGGAACAAGTTAAAGACATCAAGAAAAATCAGTCTGCTAAATCTAGATTGTGTGAAATTGTACAGGACAAATGACTTGGTTTCTTTGACAAATGAATGACATGAAATTAACAAAGGTGAGAAGAAAGGTTGCAGATTGAAAGATACTTTAGAGACAGACCAGCCAAATGCAATGTGTAGACCTTGTTGGCATTCTTATTTGAGTAAGTCGACTATCAAAACAAATTTTTTTGAGAAAAAATAACCGAGTTTTGAGAAATATTTTGGAGAAAACATGGACTGGGTAATGGATTTTCCAAAGTATAATTTTATGTCGAGACTATGTTTTTAAAGAGTCTTTATGTGTTGGCAATGCACTCTAAAGTATTTATAGATGGAATGAGACGATGTCTGGGGATTTGCTTTTAAAAAGTCAATGAGCAGTAACTGAAAAAAACAGCAAAATGTTAATATTTGTTAAAGCTGAATGATCAGTACATTTGGATTCATTATACTGTGCTATCTTTGTGTACGTTTCAAGTTTTCCATCAAAAATGCTGAATTAAAATAAAAGAAATTAGCATAACACGTAATGACTGAATTCTTCATTTTCCAGTTTGTTTTGAAGGGAAAAAAAACAGTGAGACAAAATAATCTAAACCTCTCATCCACTCAGGGGAGAATTTCCAGCCTGTATAAAATTTAGCATTACAGAATTTAAAAAACTCTAAGAAGGAGGCCGTTTTTTGTTTGTTTGTTTGTTTTGAAATGGAGTCTCGCTTTGTGTTCCAGAGTGCGGAGGCGCAATCTCGGCTCACTGCAACCTCTGCCTCCCAGGTTCAAGCAATTGTCCTGCCTCAGCCTCCTGAGCAGCTGGGACTACAGGCACGTGCCACCACGCCTGGCTAATTTTTTGTATTTTTTTTTTTTTTTTTTTTTAGTAGGGACGGGGTTTCACCATGTTAGCCAGGATGGTCTCCACCTCCTGACCTCGTGATCCACCCGCCTAGACCTCCCAAAGTGCTGGGATTACAGGCGTGAGCGACCGTGCCTGGCCAGGAGGAACTTTTATTCTACAACTGACTTCATGGTCCTGGACATCGTTTGGAAGGTCTCTTGAGGAAGGGTTCTTTGGTGTGGTGTGTGTGAGTGTGTGCATGCGTGTTCATGCACGTGCATGTTACAGCCTTGTACATAGATTAGCCTGTTACTCTTAAGAGGACGGCAATACATTTTAATAAAGATAGCAAAATGGCCCTGCTATCTAATGCCAGAGAATCTGTTTAATTTTTCCCCTTTTTCCATGTCCAATAAAACTTCGTTCTGTACTGACGCTGAGTAAGTTGTGTAACAGTGAAAGCTGGAAGAAAAAGGTGCCACTGCAGAGACAACCTTACAGGTAAGCAGCTCATCAGCTGCAGCTCTAGGGTGGGGCAATGGGAGCCTCACTATCTCTTCCTGGCAGGTGACATAGAGGCAAACAGGTGGCTGGGTGCGGTGGCTCACACCTGTAATCCCAGCACTTTGGGAGGCCAAGGCGGGCAGATCATGAGATCAGGAAATTGAGACCATCCTGGCTAACATGGTGAAACCCCGTGAAAGATGTGAAAGTTGTAAACATTTTGAAAAACTAAGTTTCTTTTCCCCAGAATTATTCTGGGGGGTGGGGAAAGATGATAGGCTTCAATTTTTTAAAATCCTACTTTCCTAATTTATTTTATTTTATTTTTTATTTCCATAGGTTAGTGGGGAACAGGGGGTATTTGGTTACCTGAGTAAGTTCTTTAGTGGTGATTTGTGAGATTTTGGTGCACCCATCACCCAAGCACTATACATTGCACCCTATTTTTAGTCTTTTTTCCCTCACCCCCTTCCCACCCTTTCCCCTCGGGGGGAAGGCCATTGTGTTATTCTTACTCCTTTGCATCCTCACAGCTTAGCTCTCACTTATGAGCAAGAACACACGATGTTTGGTTTTCCATTCCTGAGTTACTTCACTTAGAATAATAGTCTCCAATCTCATTCATGTTGCTGCAAATGCCATTAATTCATTCCTTTTTATGGCTAAGTAGTATTCCATTGAATATATACACTACAGTACAGATACAGATTCTTTTTTTTTTTTTTTTTTTTGAGACAGAGTCTTGCTCTATCACCAGACTGGAGTGCAGTGGCACGATCTTGGCTCCCTGCAACCTCTGCCTCCTGGGTTCAAGAGAGTCCCCTTCCTCAGCCTCCCGAGTAGCTGGGTCTACAGGCGCACGTCACCATGTACAGCTATTTCTTTTTTTATTTTTATTTTTGTATTTTTAGTAGAGACAGTGTTTCACCATGTTGGCCAGGATGGTATTGATCTCCTGACCTCGCGATCTGCTTGCCTTGGCCTCCCAAAGTGCTGGGATTACAGGTATGAGGCACCGCGCCCGGCCATCACAGATTCTCTATCCACTCTTTGATTGATGGGCATTTGGGTTGGTTCCACATTTTTGCAATTACGAACTGTGCTGCTACAAACGTGTGTGCAAGTATCTTTTTTGTATAATGACTTCTTTTCCTCTGGGTAGATAACAGTAGTGGGATTGCTGGATCAAATGGTAGTTCTACTTTTAGTTCTTTAAGGAATCTCCACCCTGTTTTTCATAGTGATTGTTGTAGTTTACATTCCCACCAGGTATAACACATATGGCCACTACCTGCTGTAACTTACACGCTCAAACCATAGCAGGAATCCCTATGTCCTTGCTCCTCTAAGTCAGCCCGCACCCTAAGCACTGTGACCTTGCAGACTCCAGGGCAGAATGGAGAACAGCCAACACTTGTTCTGGTACCCCTCTGCCAAATCCCACTCTTGGCCAGAGTCTCTTCCCAGTCCTGTGTTCCCTTGACATCTCACTGTCAGGTTAGAGAGAACTGCTACTCCTCAAACTCAACATTTCTAAAACGGAACTTACTCATGTCCCCACTGACAAACCTACCCTACCAGAGTCTTCTATTTAGGGGACTGGTCAGTTGGTGGGAAACCTGGGAGGCACCCTTAATAATCCCTTCTCATTCGCTCCTCTCATTCAGTGGACCACCACTGATATAAGATGTCTCTGTCTCCCCACCCAAATCCCATCTTGAATTGTAATCCAAATTGTAATCCGCACGCAATGAAGGAGGGACCTAGTAAGAGGTGATTGGATCATGGGGGCAGTTTCCCCCAGGCTGTTCTCATGATAGTGAGTCAATTCTCACGAGATCCGATGCTTTAAATGTGGCCGGGCGCAGTGGCTCACGGCTGTAATCCTAGCGCTTTGGGAGGCCAAGGCAGGTGGATCACATGAGGCCAGGAGTTCAAGACCAGCCTGGCCATCATGGTGAAACCCCATCTCTACTAAAAATACAAAAATTAGCCGAGCATGGTAGTGCACGTCTGTAATCCCAGTCACTTGGGAGGCTGAGGCATGAGAATCACTTGAGCCCAGGAGACGGAGGTTATAGTGAGCTGAGACTGAGCCACTGCACTCCAGCCTGGGCGACAGGGCAAGAGACTATGTCTCAATCAAAACAAAACAAAACAAAACAAAACATAAAAGTGTTTAGCACTTCCTCCCTTGCTTGGTCTCTCTCCTGCCACCATCTAAAACATGCCTTGATTCCCCTTCCCCTTCTACCATGATTGTAAGTTTCCTGAGGCCTCCCCAGCTACGTGGAACTGTGAGTCAATAAACTCTCTTTTGTTTATAAATTACCCAGTCTCAGGTATGTCTTTAAAGCCGTGTAAGAACAGACCAATACAACCACGCTCTGTCCATCACACCTCCTAAAGGGCACTGGTGCATCCAAGTCTATCTCAGGCTTAGTGCTCCCTCCTTGGCTTAATCCCCACACATGCAAATGCCTCCGGGCTGGCCTGGGGTGTCTCAGAAACATGAGATTTATCACATAATCTTTCCACCTTCTCCCAAACCTCCTCCAACAGTGCTCCTTAGAGAACAGCACCACTATTCCCCACCTGCTCAGCTTGGACTCCCACTTCTCTTTTTCCCCTGCATACACTCAATCTCCAGGTCTTGTCTCTTCTACTTCCTGAATTTGTCCATTCCTCTCCCACTGTCACAACCATATAGGTCAAGCCCCTCCTCACCAGCTTTTCCGGAGTGTACGCAGCTTTATCATCCATTTTCCACATGGCTGTCATAGCTATCTTTTTAGTAAAAAGAAAAGTCTAATCCTCTTCTTTTAAATCCCCTCAAGGGTGGTAAGTAATGGGTACTTGAGACTATCTATGTCCTATCTATCTATCTATCTATCTATCTATCTATCTATCTATTATCTATCTATCATTCATCCATCTATCATCTATCAATTTATCTATCATCTATTTATATATCATCTGTCTAATCTATCATCTATATCTATCTTTTATCTATTCATCTATCATCTACATCTATCATCCATTTATCTAATCTGTCATCTATATAATCTATCAAACTATCATCTATTTATCTGTCTATATAATCAGTCTGTCATCTCTATGTATATCTAGCTATTCATCAATCATCTATCTAATCAATCACCTCTATGTATCTAATCTATATCTCATCTATCTATATCATCTATCCATCTATCTGCTATCTCTATCTAATCTATCACCTATCAATCTTTCCATACCTATCTATATGTTTAATCTAATCTATCATCATTCTATCCCTCTATCATTATATCTATCTTTCTATCTATCCATCTATCATCTCTATCATCTATATCTCTATTATCTACTATATCATTAATCTATCATCTATCTCTGTCATCCATCCATCCATCCATCCATCCATCTCTCTCTCTCTCTAATCTATCTATGTATCTATCATCTCTCTCTCTCTCCCCCCATTCCTACCTACCTACCTACCTACCTATTTATCTACCTAACCTACCTATCTAAAATGTCCACAGTGATCCTTAAGAAAAAGCCAACTTTCTGCTTATCAATCCTCAAAATCTGGGCCCCACCTTGATTGTTGTCGCTGAATCTAAGACATTTTCCTCCCTCTTTCTCTGCTCCAGCCATCCTGAACTCCCAAGGTTCTCAGGACACATTTATCTCTCAGAATTCCAAATCTTTGCAGATGTTTTTCTCTCTGTCTAGAATATTCTTCCTTGCACACCTCCTTCTTTGCTTATCTACATTAAACTCATTTTAAAATTCTTAAATAGCATTTCTGTAGGGAGGTTCCTCCCAACTCCCTAGACTAGGCTATATTCCCTTACTATATTTTCCCATAGCATTGCTCTATCTTGTCTTTTCACACTCATCACAGTGCTATTTGTTTAATGAACAGCATTTCTGTCTGACTATAAATTTCATGGAGATAGAGACTCCATGTATTGACTGTGGTAGCCCCAGTGGAAATGCCTGCTGGGCTACAGAAGGCACTCACCAAGTTTCCATTATAATCAGAAGTATTCAGTTGAACTGTTGGCCTCTTCATGAAAGACCAGTTTGTGAAATCTCAAGTCTCACTCTATACTTGGGCAAGACCAGGAACTTTGCTTTGAACTGTATCACAGATAAACTTGAGCTTTTTTTTTTTTTTTTTTTTTTGAGGCGGTGTCTTGCTCGGTGGCTCAGGCTGGAGTGCAGTGGCGCGATCTCGGCTCACTGCAAGCTCCGCCTCCCGAGTTCCCGCCATTCTCCGGCCTCAGCCTCCCAAGTAGTTGGGACTACAGGCGCCCGCCACCATGCCCGGCTAATTTTTTTGTCTTTTTTGGTAGAGAAGGGATTTCACCGTGTTAGCCAGGATGGTCTCGATCTCCTGACCTCGTGATCCACCCGCCTCGGCCTCCCAAAGTGCTGGGATTACAGGCATGAGCCACCGTGCCCGGTCCCATATTAATTTTTTAAACTTCAACTTTTGTTTTAGATTCAGAGGATACACGGGCAAGTTTCTCACATGGGTGTAGTGTGTGATGCTGAGCTTTGGGGGAACCACTGATCCCATCACTCAGGCAGTGAACATAGTACCCAATAGGTAGTTTTTCAACCTGTGGCCGCTGTCTGTCTCCCCACTCTAGTAGTCTCTGGTGTCTGTTGTTCCCATCTTTATGTCCATGGGTACCCAATGTTTAGTTCCCATGTATAAGTGAGAACATGTGGTATTTGGTTTTCTGTTATTGCATTAATTCACTTAGGATAATGGCCTTTCACTATCCATGCTGCTGCAAAGGACACGGTTTCAATCTTTTTTATGGTTGCATAGTATTCTGTGGTGTCTGTGTACCACATTTTCTTTATCCAATCCACTGTTGACAGCACCTGGTTGATTCTATGTCTTTGCCATTGCGAGTATCACTGTGATGAACATATGAATGCAGATGTCTTTTTGGTAGACTGGCTATTATTAACAATTCAAGACCGTGAGCCGTGGCTCATGCCTGTAGTCCCAGCACTTCAGGAGACCGAGGCGGGCAGATCACTTAAGGTCAGAAGTTCGAGACCAGCCTGGGCAAGACAGGGAACTCCTGTCTCTACTAAAAATACAAAAATTAGCTGGGTCTGGTGCGCGCCTATAGTACCAGCTACTCGGGAGGCTGAGGCAGGAGAATCACTTGAACCTGGGAGGCAGAGGTTGCAGCGAGCTGAGATCGTGCCACTGCACTCCAGCCTGGGTGACACAGCAAGACTCTGTCTCAAAAAAAAAGCAACACACACACACACACACACACACACACACATGAAGTTAAAAAACAACAGATGTTGGCAAGGCTGCAGAAAACAGGAACACTTGTACACTGCTGGTGGGAATGTAAATTACTTTACCACTGTGGAAAACAGTGTAGAGATTTCTCACAAAACTTAGAACTACCATTCAACTCAGCAATCCCATTACTGGAGATATACCCAAAATAAATAAATCATTCTTACAAACGTTTTAATAATTCAATGCACCCACACAGGAATTCTACGTTTTATTCAGTCCATGGGATTCATGATAAAGCCAAGACATCCTTTGGTAGTCTGGGGATCTGAAAGTGTGTCTCCCTTGTCTTCCTTTAGAAAGAACTTCCCAGCAAGATGCAACAGTCTTGGGTGCCATGTTTTTATGTAAGAGAACAGAAGAAGAGAACGCCTTTTCTTCGTGAATGGACGGATATATTGGAGAAAGACTTTACGTCATTGAAAAGTAACCTATCTTTTCTTCTGTCCTTGGAGAATTTTTTTTTCTCTCTTAACATTTAGACGCGTTACTATAATACGCTTTGTTAATAGTTTCTGATTACTATTACTCAGAGCAAGATGAAACCTTCCAATTTCCATCTCATTTATTTTTTCAATTCTGGCTTTTTTAAACGTCCTTTTCTGTATTGATTGTTTTGGTCACAGGCAAGCTGCCTTTCACGCAGGCCAGAGCCCTAGAGTCAACTGTTATTTTTGTTCAGGGTAAGACTTTCTATTCTTGTGTTCTTGTGACAGATCTTTACTTACTGAGGATGGAATTAAAAAGTAACAAAAAATTTCAAAGATAGAAAGATCACAGATTGACCCATTTCTTGGATTAAAAAAAATCAAGAAAATAGTGTTCTCACATTAAAATTTTTCCATTGAATGAAAGTATAGGGTTTTGGGTTATTACTTATAGGTAAGCTTGTATATGTAAACGTATGTATGTAACTACATGAAAATTATATATACGCACGTATATATATTTACATAAAGCCCTGCTTCTTTATTCAGGTGGTGGGGATGGATTTCTTAAGAACGCATTTCTTATGCAACTCATTTGAGCTCTAAGCAGTACAAAATAGCACAAAATGAAAGGAGAAGTAGTATTGTCTCTGAAGCGCCTGTGTATATTATTCCATTTGAAAAAGGGAGCTCTGTCATCAGGAACCCTGTAGTCAGTCACCTGGTCGAGGCACCTGTACATGAAGTTAAAAAGGTAGTAGATGCTGGTGCCTACAGGGCTCTGGCTGTGTAGGCCGGAGTAAGAAGAAAGGACTCACTCTGGGCCAATGTGGTCATGGAGGGATACCTGGAGAAGGGACTAGAAAGAGGTGGATTCTCCCTTAGGCTCCTTTCTACTAAAAGGCCATGCATGTGCCAGGAAGTTGGCTAAACCTAGAGGTAGACCAGTAGCTCTCCAACAAGGGCACGTAACTGTTACCTGGTGGGGTGGGAGGGCTTGGTAAACACAGGGAGCTGGACTCCCTGCCACTCTGGAGTTTCTGGTTCAGTAGGTCTGGGATGGGGCCCAAGAATTTTCACTTCTAACAAGTTCCCAGGTGAGGTGAATGCTGATTGGAAACATGAGAACCAGAGAATTCTGTGTAGACTCGGAACCCAGGCCTTTGCCTTTCTGCAACCAACAGCACCCAATCCCACTTTAAGAACTGGCAGAAAACCAAGGCTTATGTCAAGATCAGCTTGCAGCCTGCAGGATGATGTGGTTTATGGAAAGTTAAGAGGCAAAATTATTCCCCCATCTCCAGCTGCTGGAGATGCCTGGAAGTACTGTAAGAGGCAGGTAATTACACTCTAGGGTGACATCTATGACCCTGAGGCAACTGACACTTTAATAAAGACCCACCCTGAGCAGCAGGGGAGCTGAATTGTCATGCAGGAGACAAAGCCAGGGAGAAATTGCCTGGGGGCAGACTGGGCTCTGCAGGGACCGTTCATTCCAGCCCATCAACAAGGAGTGAGGAATCCCCAAACTGCTTTCCACAACGGCTGAAAGAACTTAAAACAGAATTACCATTTGACCCAGTAATCTCATTTACTACTGGTTATAGAACCAAAAGATAGAAATCATTCTACCGTAAAGATACATGCACACGTATGTTCATTGCAGCACTATTCACAATAGTGAAGACATGGAATCAACTTAAATGCCCATCAATGGCAGACTGGGTAAAGAGAGTGTTGTACATGTACGCAGTGGAATACGGTACAGCTGTTAAGAAGAAGGAGATCATGGATGAAGCTGGAGGCCATTATCCTAACTGAATTAACGCAGGAACATCCAACCAAATACCGCATGTTTTCACGTATAAGCGGGAGCTGAACATTGAGCACATATCGTCACAAAGAAGGGAACCACAGACACTGGGGCCTTCTTGAGGGCAGAGGGTGGGAGGAAGGTGAGGATCAAACAACTACCTATCAGGTACTATGCTTATTACCTGGGTAATAATCTGTGCACCAATCTGTGCTCATTGAGGTGTCAATTACCAATACAGGTAATACACAATTCACCTATATAATAAACCTGCACATGAACCCCTGAACCTAAAATGAAAGTTAAAAGAAGAAAAATAAAAAATAAAATAGACCAAGCATAGTGGCTCAAGCTTGTAATCCCAGCACTTTGGGAGGCCGAGGTGGGTGGATCACAAGGTCAGGAGATTGAGACCATTCTGGCTACCACAGTGAAACCCCGTCTCTACTAAAAATACAAAAACAAAATTAGCCGGGCATGGTGGTAGGCGCCTGTAGTCCCAGCTACTCAGGAGGCTGAGGCGGGAGAATGGCGTGAACCCAGGAGGTGGAGCTTGCAGTGAGCCAAGATCGTGCCACTACACTAGCCTGGGCAACAAAGCAAGACCCCTTCTCAAAAAATTAATTAATTAATTAATTAAATTAAATAAAGGCCAGGCATGGGGGCTCATGCCTGTAATCCCAGCACTTTGGGAGGCCGAGGCAGGAAGATCACCTGAGGTCAGGAGTTCAAGACCAGTCTGGCCAACATGGTGAAATCCCATCTCTACTAAAAACATAAAAAATAGCCAGGTGCAGTGGCACCTGCCTGTAATCCCAGCTACTTGGGAGGCTGAGGCAGGAGAATAACTTGAATCTGGGAGATGGAGGCTGCGGTGAGCCGAGATCATGCCACTGCAGTCCACCCTGGGCAACAAAGCGAGACTTCATCTCAAATAAAATAAAATAAATAAATAAATAACAAAAAATAGGGAGTGAAGGGAGAATGTATGTGATCCCACAATCTGGTGGTACAGGGGCGTTGGTGGACAGGACTGTGCTGCTGGGGAAGAACCCAGGACCTCCCTCCTTGCTTCAGGGATCAGAGACAGCCATACAGTCCTGCCTGCTAAGCAGTTCCCACCATCACCACCAAGCCTGCAGAGCCTCACACTCAGACCTTTCCTGCCAGGTCACTGCAAAACAAAATGAATCATTTCTGGAGATCTAATGTACAGCATGGTGGCCACAGTTAATGATACGGTATTGTAGACTTTTAATTTCCTAAGAGGATAGATCTTAAATTAGATCTTCTCACCAGCCCCCACACACAGTGGTAATTAGATGGAGGTAATGGATGTGTCAATTAGCATGATTTTGGTGCTCATTTCACAATGTATATGTATATCCAAACCTCACCTGTACACCTTAAACATGTAGTTTTTTGTTGTTTTGTTTTGTTTTGTTTGTTGTTGTTGTTGTTGTTGTATGAGACAGAGTCTTGCTCTGTCACCTGGGCTGGAGTGCAATGGCATAATCATGGCTCACTGAAGCCTTGAACTCCTGGGCTCAAGCGATCCTCTTGCTTCAGCCTCCTGAGTAGCTGGGACTACAGGTTCACACAACCACACCTGGCTAATTTTTTATCTTTTGTAGAGTTGGTGGTTTTGTTATGTCACCCAGGCTGGTTTTGAACTCCTGGGCTCAAATGACCCTGCTGACTTGGTTTCCCAAGTCACT
The DNA here is from genome assembly GCF_003255815.1 of Theropithecus gelada. Classification (NCBI taxonomy): domain Eukaryota; kingdom Metazoa; phylum Chordata; class Mammalia; order Primates; family Cercopithecidae; genus Theropithecus; species Theropithecus gelada. The sequence continues at coordinate 3,654,436 of NC_037670.1, forward strand.
GGGATTATACGTGTGAGCTAATTTTTTATTTTTTGTAGAGACTGTGTCTCGCTATTTCGCCCAGCCTGATTTGAACTCCTGGGCTCATGTGATCCTCCTGACTCGGCTTCCCAAGTCACTGGGATTACAGGTGTGAGCCACCAAAATCTGTATATGTCAATAACATCTCAATAAAACTGTTAAAAATAAATCTGCGGGTGTAAAAACTAAACCACAAATGCCTTTGTTAGACAGATGGGGTCTCTCTTGCTCTGTTGCCCAGGCTGGAGTGCAGTGGTGCCATCATAGCTCACTGCAGCCTCGAACTCCTGGGCTCAAGCCATCCTCCTACCTCACTCTCCAGAGTAGCTGGGACACAGACATGCACCACCATGCTTGGCTAATTTTTCATTTTTTGTAGAGACAGGGTCTTGCTCTGCTGCCTAGGTTTGTCTTGAATGCCTGGCCTTAAGTGATCCTACCACCGTGGCCTCCTAAAGTGTTGGGATTACGGGCATAAGCCACTGTGCCTGGCCTAAAAATATTAATTTAAGGAGATCATTTAAGAAACATTTAAGAAGAGAACAAAACTGAATGGGAGTGGGAACCACCCTCTCCAGCTAATGCCCAGAGTGGGTTGCCATGGCATGAAATCTATCAGCCAACATTTAAAGAGGGGAAAGCCTAGGTTTCCCTACCTAAGGAGGGGTGACAATGCAGCTCATGCATCTCCCAGGGACAGAGCGGAGTAAATGAATCTGTCATTCATCAGCTGTAAGAAGCTTTAAATACACCCCACAGATGATCAAGCAGCTCTGCTCACAAACATGGACACACCAAGAGGAAGGGACACCATGTCACAAACCTTGATTCCTAGTTCAATATTTTCTCCTCCGTACACATCCATGCCAGGATCCAGAAGACCGATTTCACCGAAGAACTTCCTGTTGACCACAAACGAGCAGCCTATCATGGCTGGGGTCCTGCGGGAGGGAGAAAGAAAGGAAGCTCATTGAGGTGTCGGCACCAGAAGCCCTTCCATTGGTACCGTCCTAGCATGTACTGGGTTCCAGCCTAGCAAATCAAGTCACTTCCCTCAATTCCCACACCTCCTCTCTCTGTAAGGCTGTCTTTTTTTTTTTTTTTAAGTCGGAGTTTGCTCTTGTTGCCCAGGCTGGAGTGCAGTGGTACAATCTTGGCTCACGGCAACCTCTGCCTCCCGGGTTCAAGCGACTCTCCTGCCTCAACCTCCTGAGTAGCTGGGATTACAGGCATGTGCCACCATACCCGGCTAATTTTGTATTTTTAGTAGAGATGGGGTTTCTCCATGTTGGTTAGGCTGGTCTCGAACTCCCCACCTCAGGTGATCCACCTGCCTCAGCCTCCCAGAGTGCTGGGATTACAGGCTTGAGTCACCGAGCCTTAGCTTCAGAAGCATCTAGGGATAATGCGGCTCACTCGTAGATGGTGTAAGGGCTGGTCTCGTGTATCCATGGCGTCTGCACACATAGGAAGTGGTCCCTGCTGCACTCTGTTGACAGCTGAGTGATAGGATGGGGATCCTTGTGCAGTCTCAAAGAAGCTTGGAGGTGGGAAGCAAGATGCATCACTCCCCACCCCAGGAGAAAGAGAATGAGCAAGCTAGGAGTGCAACGGGAAACTGGAGAGAAGGAGATTGCAAACAAGGGCTCCAATCTCCATGTTATGGTGGGAGAAAGTGGACCAGGGTGGCGTCTTTAGAAAAGGGCGAAGACTCAGGGAGGAAACATATCCTAGTCCCTAGAGGTATCCATCAGAAACGGCAAGGAGACCACCCCAGCCCGCAGAGAGGAGGTCTCAGCAGGAGAGACAGAGAGCATCTGTAGAGTAACCATGAAGTCGGGACAAAGGATTCTTTTATTTTCATATAAATTCATCCCCTTGGTTGTTTCTTCCAGGGAAGGCTAAAGGCACAAGTTGACCTATTGAAAATTAGAGACAATAATCATGTGAGGCAACCTGTCAGAACAACTATTATTAAAAAGTAAAAAAGGCCGGGCGCAGTGGCTCATGCCTGTAATCCCAGCAGTTTGGGAGGCCGAGGCGGGCGGATCACAAGGTCAGAAGATCGAGACCATCCTGGCTCACACGGTGAAACCTCGTCTCTACTAAAAATACAAAAAAATTAGCCGGGCGCGGTGGCAGGCGCCTGTAGTCGCAGCTACTCAGGAGGCTAAGGCAGGAGAATGGCGTGAACCTGGGAAGTGGAGCTTGCAGTGAGCCAAGATCGCGCCACTGCACTCCAGCCTGGATGACAAAGTGAAACTCTTGTCTCACAAAAAAAAAAAAAAAAAAAAAAAGGAAAAGTAAAAAAAAACAAACAAAACCAAACAAAAAATCACCAGATGTTGGTAAGGTTGTGGAGAAAAGGAAACACTTATACACTGTGGCTGGCAGTGTAAAATAGTTTAGCCCCTGTGGAAAGCAGTTTGGAGATTTCTCAAAGAACTGAAAATAGAACTCCCATCCAACCAAGCAATCCCATTAATGGGTATATACCCAAAGGAAAATAAATCCTTCTACCAAAAAGACACCTGTATCCCCATGTTCATTGCAGCAATATTCACCATAGCAAAATCATGAAATCAACCCAGGTGCTCATCAATGGTGGACTGGATGAAGAAAATGTGGTGCATATACACCATGGAATACTATACAGCCAGAAAAAAGGAATAGCATTGTGCCCTTTGCTGCAGCATGGACACAGGTGTTCAACACTAGCGTGGAAAAGTTGTTTCCCAGATTTCAGTCCAGGTTGGATCAACATCATCACCATCAACCCAGCAACTCCTTAGAAAATGCAGCTTCTGGCCGGGCTAACAAGCAAATTAATGCAGGAACAGAAAATCAAATACCATATGTTCTCACTTGTAAGTGAGAGTGAAACATTGGGTACACACAGGCTTAAAGATGGTAACAATAGACAGGAACTCCAAAAGCAGGTAGGGAGGGAGAAGGGAGAGTTGAAAAACTACGTATTGGGTACTCTGTTCACTATTTAGGTGATGGGATCAACAGACGCCCAAACTTCAGCATCACTCAATACACCCATGTATCAAATCTGCACATGTATCTCTTGTATCCAAAATTCTTAAAAAATCATGTGAGAGCTGCGCGCAGTGGCTACACCTGTAATCCCAGCACCTTGGGAGGCTGAGGCAGGCGGATCACAGGGTCAGGAGATTGAGACTATCCTGGTCAATATGGTGAAACTCCGTCTCTACTAAAAATACAAGAATTAGCCAGGCGTTGTGGTGCGTGCCTGTAGTCCCAGTTGCTCAAGAGGCTGAGGCAGGAGAATTGCTTGAATCTGGGAGGCAGAGGTTGCAGTGAGCTGAGATCACGCCACTGCACTCCAGCCTGGGCCAGAGTGAGACTCCGTCTCAAAAATCAATCAGTCAATCAATCATGTGAGACAATACAACACATGCATATATGTGCAGGGATTGACGGGAATGCTGTATTATTCTACCACGTTCTTTGCAATGTTGTATGAAGTATGGGACCATGTGTTGTAAATGAGAAAAACCATACTGATAAATATTAAGTATTGTATTACATTGTGCATTGTAGTATAGTATCAAAGATATAGATAATTTATTATATCTTTTTGCCTGTTTCTAGACTTTATAGGAACCCTTATATAATACATTCATTGAGTAAATATTTTCTCAGCATCTACCAAATCATGCCCTTTTCTATAGCTGGATGTACTCTAGATCCCAGATGCAGCTGGAGACCACTATCGTAAGCAAATTAACTCAGGAACAGAAAACCAAAGACTGCATGTTCTCACTTGTAATTTGGAGCTAAGCATTGGGTATACATGGAGATAAAGATGTCTACGGCATTTTGCTGGTGCTGTAGAAGGTGGGAAAACAGAAGACAGAAGACATACTTCTGTCATCCAAGCAACTAAGAGTGAACATAATAATAATATAATTATGATTGTTGTTATTGCAACTATTTATTGAGCAATTTCCTGTCTCAAGCACAAGGTGCAAAGCACTTTCCACGCACATCTCGTGTATGCACAGCCACAACCCACTGAACAACTGAGGCACACGGAGATTAGGTGACCTGAGTCACAGAACAGAACTCAGCATCTGCCTGGCTTCAAAGCCCTTGGTTTTAGCCCTTTTGCTTAACTGCATGCCTTAGAAAAGGCTCCATGGAGGAACTGGTAAATGCCCACACTGCCAAAGGCCAGAAACACCGATACGATGCTTCCCTGGGCAAAAGAGACACCTCACGCAGGAGGCCCTTTGAAACACCACTGGGGCTGCCAGGAAGCTATTAGGTGGAATTCTTTGGAGCGGAAGTGTGGACTGTAGTCTCAGACCCTCATTGGCCGGTTCTGACTTCTAACTGGACTTTGACCTTTGCATCCCGGTTTCTGATTCCACGGAAAGCCACTAGGTACCCACGTGGTGAGGCAGCAGTGGATGAGCGTCTTCATTCACCTTCAGTGGTGGCACCAGCATGAAATGTGTAGAGTTGAACGCTGGTGCTGCCGCTGAAGACTATAATTGCATAAGTCAATGGAGCACTCTAGATCCCAGTTAAATCTCTACAGGGGACTGGCGCGGTGGCTCACGCCTGTAACCCCAGGACTTTGGGAGGCTGAAGTGGGTGAATCACAAGGTCAGGAGTTCGAGACCAGCCTGACCAACATGGTGAAACCCTGTCTTTACTAAAGATACAAAAATTAGTTGGGCGTGGTGGTGTGCACCTGTGATCCCAGCTACTCAGGAGGCTGAGACAGGAGAATCGCTTGAACCTGGGAGGCGCAGGTTGCAGTAAGCCAAGATCGTGCCACTGCACTCCAGCCTGGGTGACAGAGCGAGACTCCATCTCAAAAAAGCAAACAAACAAAAATTTCTACAGGGTATTGTTGTGTGGATTAAACAAGAGAAAACGTGCAATGGGCCCAGTGCACAGAGCAGGAGCTCAACAAGTGCTGTGCCTTCACCTTCTCACTGGGAGGTGCCCTTCTGTGTTTTCACAGAAATCTCAAGCCAATCACACTTACGCAAACAGGACCTTGCTTCTGCTAGTGTAGCAGGACCACCCTGGACTATGCCAGGGAAAAGCATGGCTTCTAATGTCCACCATTTCCTCCCAGCTCTTAGCCCCTTTTAGAGAAGCAGCCTGACCTTTAGTCTGGAAAAGCATTGAATGAATCCATTCCCTGGCCTCAGCGAACCGAACCAGAAAATGAGCACTGATCCCAAGCCAGGTCAAATTATGTTTCCTCTGAAGCTTGGAATTAGGTTTCTCCTGAAGGGATGGCTTTGGAAATGAAGACAGCTCTGGGAGCTAGAACTCAATAGGCTCATACACCTTCAGGGCTCAGGCCGCCATTGTGAGCAGTTCCTGAGGGGCTCCATGCACATGGGTGATTGAGCAGAAGGAGGAGGCAGATGGACAATGGAGACTACATGGGCGTGGGGGTGACTGGCTACCCGGGAAGCCTGGCTTTCCATCTGCTGAGAGCCCTGGCTCTGCTCTCTGACCCTAAGTTACAGGAGGGTCCTTTGTGTCTTTGCAATTGGTCCTTCTCCACATAAACAGTGTTAGATAAGTTTCTGTTCTTTGCACCCAAATGGTGATGATGACCTACGCTAACCCCTCCTACTTACGATCCAGAGCAGGAGAAAAAAAAAAAAGGTTTATCTCGCAGCCAGAAGAGGAAGGCTACAGGCAAGATTCCTTCTGGAAGAGCCGGAGTCAGAGTCTACCCAAGACACAGGTACCTGGGTATGCTGGCATCGCACAGAAGCAGAGGACAGGGAGATGTCCTTGGTGTTAGCTCCATTTCCTAGATAGCATTTGTGAGCACATCAAGAAATTCTGATAAGTTATAAAAAAAATCTCCCCAAAAGCCTACGCTTGGAGTCTGAAAACATCCAGCATTGACAAGAGTATGTAGTGAAGACCTTATCAAGATTCTGCTTTCTAACCTCTCAGAGGCAAACAGGGCAGTTAAAACCACAGAAAGCGCTCAGGCCACAAACTCTCCCAAAGCAGTGGCTTTGGGCATTGCCCTGTGTGCGGCAAAGTTGTTTTCCAGAGTTCAGTCTAGGGGCCGACTGTAGCAGCATCAACCCAGTAACTCCTTAGAAAATGCAGCTTCTGGCCAGGTGCAGTGGCTTGTGCCTGTAATCTCAGCACTGTGGGAGGTCAAGGTGGGCAGATCACCTGAGGTCAGGACATGGGAAAACCCCCATCTCTACAAAAACAACAAACAAACAAACAAAACACACACACACATACACACACATTAACCAGGCCTAGTGGCATGCACCTGTAATCCTAGCTACTCGGGAGACTGAAGCAGGAGAATCGTTTGAACCCAGGAGGCGGAGGTTGCAGTGAGCCGAGATCGCACCAGTGCACTCCAGCCTGGGGGAAACAGCGAGACTCTGTTTCAAAAAAAAAAAAAAAAGAAAGAAAGAAAGAAAAGAAAAGAGCCAAAAAAATGCAGCTTCTTGGGTCTGGTCCAGAACCATGGACTGGGTCCAGAGACGGAACTCAGAGATTTGTGTTTGCACCTGTGGGACCGTGCTGTGCCTATGGAGCCTTCTACCCCACTGGATGTTCAGGTATCTCCCTGACAGCAGAAAAGTTATGCCTGTCATTTTTCATGGTATTCCAGCAGCTAGAGCACTCACCAAATACTGCTGAGTGAATGAATGTGCAGAACAGATCTGGGGGAGGCCTCCTGGTAGGGAAGAGCGCCATGATGCTTCAGGAACCAACTGGCTATCAGGGGAGTGTGCTCTAACTAGGAGTGGGAGAGAGGGATGAAATATGGAGGAGGGAGAGCAGGATGAAGTGCTAGAGACAGGAAGGAGAGGAGAGGAGAGAAGGGGAGAGGAGAGGAGAGAAGGGGAGAGGAAAGGAGAGAGGAAAGAGGGGAGGAGACAGAGCGATCAGAAGCTCATCACATCACCTTCACTGAGGAGGGGAGTAGATAGTCTTCCTCCTCTTCCAGATCCCTCTCAGTTACCCTTTGGGTAACATCTGATTTTTTTTTTCTTGAGATGGAGTCTCGCCCTGTTGCTTAGACTAGGGTGCAGTGACGCCATCTCAGCTCACTGCAACCTCCACCTCCTGGGTTCAAGCAATTCTCCTGCCTCAGCCTCCCAAGTAACTGGGATTAAAGGCGCCCACCACCATGCCTGGCTAATTTTTGTATTTTTAGTAGAGACAGGGTTGCACCTAGCCCAGCCTGATATTTTAATGTAACTGGGTTTTATCTGGATGGTATCTGTGGCTGTGGGTAGTAAGGAGAGAAGGCTTCACAGCATGACTTGCCCGAAGTCCCCTCTCTGGTGGAAACGGCTCTGCCCAGCACATGTGACAGGGTTCTCTATCAGCATCCTGGGGTTTCTCACAACAAAGTGGCGAGGTCTCCATTTGGTATGTCTTCATTCAAACCAGGACAGGGCAGGTCAGCAGCCCAGAGGTGCCCAGGAGGCCGTGGGAAACCAGACCTCCACCTGTGTCCCAGGCGGGCCCTATCGGAACCCACAGATGAAGGGGCAGGAGGTAAGCCCAGTGCGGCGGGGATGTGGAATGAATGTGTGACGATGGTCGCTGTTGGTGTCACAGGAAAATTGTCCTAACTGGCCGGGTGTGGTGGCTCACGCCTGTAATTCCAGCACTTTGGGAGGCTGAGGTAGGCAGATTACTTGAAGTCAGGACTTCGAGGCCAGCCTGGCCGACATGGTGAAACCCCATCTCTACTGAAAATACAAAAATGAGCCAGGCGTGGTGGCAGGCACCTGTAATCCCAGCTACTTGGGAGGCTGAGGCAGGAAAATCACTTGAACCTGGGAGGAGGAGGTTGCAGTGAGCAGAGATCACGCCAATATGCTCCAGCCTGGGTGACAGAGTGAGACTCCATCTCAAAAAAAAAAAAAAAAAAAAGAAAAGAAAAGAAAAAAAAAAAGAAAATTGCCCATCACGATCAAAATCTGCTTACAGAGCCTGACAGAGGCTGGAAAGGAGAGGCTGGGACTGGCCCCAGCAGGTGACCCTCCCTGGAAGCAGAAGCAGAAAGTCGCTGTTCTGCAAACACCAAGCCTTCCCTATAGTGCTGGGAGCTGGCAAGACCCCTGCCAGGTGGCTAATTCTAACTGGTGATCACTGTGGAGGACATTAAATAATGAAAGGACATATCACCCTGGCAGGGTGGCTCATGCCTGTAATCCCAATACTTTGGAAGGCTGAGACAGGAGGATCGCTTAAGTTCAGGAGTTTGAGACCACCTCAGGCAACAAAGCAAAAATTACAAAAATCCCTGTCTACAAAATAAAAAATTAGCCAGGTATGGTGGCTCACACCTGTAATCCCAGCACTTTAAGAGGCCGAGGTGGGAGGCTTGCTTGAGCTTAGGAGTTTGAGGCCAGCCTGGGCAACACAGGGAGACCCTGTCTCTATGAAAAATAAAAAATGAGTCAGATGTGGTGGCATGCATCTATAGTCCTGGCTACTTGGGAGCCTAAGTTGGGAGGATGTCTTGAACTTGGGAGGTTGAGGTTGCAATGAGCTATTATCGCACCACTGTACTCCAGCCTGGGTGACGGAGTGAGACCCTGTCTCAAAAATTAAAAAAAAAAAAAAGAAAAAGTGGGCAAAGGATATGAACAGACATTTCTCAAAAGAAGACATGCATACAGCCAACAGACACATGAAAAAATGCTCGTCATCACTGGCCATCAGAGAAATGCAAATCAAAACCACAATGAGATACCATCTCACACCAGTCAGAATGGCAATCATTAAAAAGTCAGGAAACAACAGGTGCTGGAGAGAATGTGGAGAAACAGGAACACTTTTACACTGTTGGTGGGATTGTAAACTAGTTTAACCATTATGGAAAACAGTATGGCGATTCCTCAAGATCTAGAACTAGAAGTACCATATGACCCAGCCATCCCATTACTGGGTATATACCCAAAGGATTATAAATCATGCTGCTATAAAGACACATGCACACGTATGTTCATTGCGACACTATTCACAATAGCAAAGACTTGGAATCAACCCAAATGTCCATCAGTGACAGACTGGATTAAGAAAATGTGGCACATATACACCATGGAATACTATGCAGCCATAAAAAAGGATGAGTTTGTGTCCTTTGT